>NC_047516.1:11132128-11432537 GCF_902827115.2 Pseudochaenichthys georgianus | reverse complement strand
TTTTGCTGTTGGGACTCGGGTTTGAGTCCAGCATGAACTTTTTTGTTATTTTCATGTCGATGGACACTGAATATTATGTAGTTTGAATAGAGGATTCCTAATATTGTTTGCCGAGACCAAGATTAATGACCCATCAGCATTTTAAAGTCTAAATATCCCTGCACATGCAGCAATGACATTTCTGCTGCTGTCTTTGCAAAACGAGTTAACAGTCACATCTTATCTGGATGAGTGCTGCAGAATGGCGTTTTTTATAAGGGATGTATGTGTGTGTCTTTCATATTAAACATGATCGCTGGTAGATAGCCACAGAAGATGTAACACAGTTTAATCTGGGCGGATCCCATTTCCCCTGAGCGAATCACAGTTTACCTGAGAGGATCACAGTTTAACACAGCTGAAAACTTCTCCACGCTGCTTTCAAACTCTGAGTAAACAACGTACGCTTCACTGGGAGGCTGTCTGAAGGTGTACACGGGTCTCAGATGGACTTGGTATCACATTAGGAACGATATTCAGTGATAATTCGGGCAACAATAGCTGGTTTTAAGGATTTATTCGAGCGGATCACAGCTTAACACAGCTGAAGACTTCTCCACGCTGCTTTCAAACTGTGAGTAAACAACGTGTGCTTCACTTGGAGGCTGTCTGAAGGTGTACACGGGTCTCAGATGGACTTGGTATCACATTAAGAACGATATTCAGTAATAAGTCTGCCAACAATAGCTGGTTTGAATGATTTATTGGAGCTCGCAATGTTTTGAACAGACATGCCCATGTCAACTCGTTTTTCTTTTTGTAGTCCTCGCTGTTCGCGTCCGGATATCGCCATCGTAACTACAACCTCACACACTGGTACTGAATGTGCATCAAAGTGTTCCTATCCAGCCAAATATACCAAAAGATTTATGTAAACGACAGAAGAAGCGATCGAAATGTGTATCTCTGTCGAAGGCCACGCCTCCACCTCTGTCAACCAGTTGATCGGGGAACCAGTTAAACCGGAACACCGGCCCCTCCGTTTCCCGGGGGTTTGTTGCTGCACGGGGAGATGCATTTGTTTGCCATTGTCCCGAAACGTGCGTGGTAAAAGCACTCTCCGGTGTCTCCACGCCGGCTCGATAGAGCCGTGTCCTGCCTCCGCCACGCTTTCTTGATTGCAGATGATGGGCCGCTGCGTGTCGCGGCTAACGTCTCTGCACCGGGCTGTTGTGTAGCCAGGAAAAAACGATCTGCTTCCTCAGCCAAGGCACGGGGCTCCGTGACAGGCGTGTTGGCCAGTGCCGTCTGGACCCGGGGCGGCAAGTGACGCAGGAAAATCTCCGTGAATAAAATCCGGGGATCTTCCCCCCCTAGCAGATTTATCATTTTCTCCATTAGCTGGGAAGGCTTCCTGTCTCCTAGGCCTTGAATGTCAAGTAACTGGCGGGCCCTCTCCTTAGCAGATAAGCTAAATGTCTTAAGGAGAAGGGCCTTAATCGCCTCATATTTGCCATGGTGCGGGGGGTCCATGATAAATCCCACCAACCTGGACGACGTGGAGCTCCCCAGCGCTGCTACCACATGGTAGTATCTCAGGTCCCCGTCACGGACCTGTCGGCAGGCGAAATGTGCCTCCACGTGTGCGAACCATGCCTCCGCGGCGTGCTCCCAGAATTCCGGCAGCTTAATGAAAACATCGCGCTCAGCCATGTTCGTTAATTTTCTGGAAACTTTCTCGGAAAAGTCAGGGTCACCAGTGTAGTGCCGTGAAAAGAGAGTCGGAGGCGGTGTATTAAGAATGGAGTTCCAATCTTTATTATCCATTAATATCAGAGAGGTTAACACATCGTCTGCTCTGCATGATGAGCTAGCAGGAATGGCAGTTAAAGCTACAGGTGTTCCCCACTAAAGGGTCCGTGTGGCAACACAATAAGCAAGGTGAATTATGGTCCCACATGGTGTCACCACAATGTATTGTTTGAGGAATACTCTATCAAAGTCCCCTGCTGAGAACAAAATCTAGCCACTTCTGCTAAATTTGATGAGGGAATTATTTTTTATTGCCATTAGTTCTTCGTGAGAGTGATCCTGTTGGACTCAGTACTAGTGAAACTACCCCCAGAAGTACTATGAAGTACTTTGTGTACTTTTCCAACAATCCTCTGTCAATGTCCCCTCCTGAGTACAAGAATGCATGTTTCTCTGCTATTTTGAATAAGCGTTAAAAAAAACCTTTCTTCATGAGACTGATATTTTTGGAGTATTTTAAGAGGATATGGTGGACATATTATCAGCAATACTTCCAGTCTCTGGCAGCAGCATTTTTACACCTTGGAAAGTCTTTAGAGACTGGCCTTCAGCAAAGTGACACACCCTGACTCTTGTTGGCCTCTTATGACAATGCTGTCTTTTAAGGACTATTTCTCTACTCCTAGTTCATTCCTCGCAGATTCTTCCATCAGTCGTGGAACGTATGTTATTTCCTTCTCCATGTTATACGTATACTTACTTGTAATAGAACATTTGCATGTTGAACTGCTGGATATCTTCCCCAGCCACAAGGAAACACAATAAATGGATTCATAATTTTAAAAAAATAATAAAAATGTATACATTAATAATGTTGTGTGCCAACATTTTGAATTTAAATATAAAATGAAAAGAAAGTTTACTCTGAAATGATTTCTCACGAAAACCTTTCTAAATTATAGTAAATTGTAAAAAAAGTTTTAGTCAATATACGTTTTTCTGCCTAAAGTAGTTGAAACTAAACTATAAACAACATAAACTATATCAAACACCACATGCATGGCAATTAACCCATTTTGCCCACTATTTAAATAGACTTTGGTTGAAGTTAACAATATTGATATTAGATATAATATGATATATAGATGTATAGCATATCATTGATGCTCACAAAGTACACAATAAAAGTAGCCTATCATTTCATTTCTGGTAGCAGTCAAATTAGTACCGAGTCCAACAGTGTCAGTTTTATTAAGAACTTGTGAACAAAAATATTTCACTCATTGAATATAGCAGGGGGAAAAATGAAGAGCAGCTGATTTGAAAAAACAAACTGGAGAGACGGCTGAGGTGACGCAGGTGCCAGAAAGCCACAAGTGGGACACACATACTCTAGAGCAGTGGTTCCCAAACTTGTTGTGCCCAAGGCACACCAAAGGACAAGTAAAAATCACAAGGCACACCTATTGTGCAAAATAGCCCTTATAACACGTGTTATCACTCATATTATGTACAATATCTGTAAATGTGCATAATTATTTACTAATGCCAAATAAAATGTGACAAAGACAACTATATTACTCGTGAAATATTTATTAACGAAATATTTCAGAAATTAATTTGAAACGTTATCAAATTAGGCTTCATCAAAGCAGCAACACACTCATTTAAACCAGACAGGTCACAACATTAAAAATGAGACAAAGGAAATTCAGCACAGAGAACTGTCAATGCAAGGAAGCTGCATTGTCCATGGTCCTCCTGAACTACAAATTATAAATGTAACATTTCAGCAGAGATGGGGTCGTTACTAAAAAAAAGTAATATATTACATATTACAAATTACTTTAAAAAAAAAAAAGTAATATATTACACTACTTCGTTACTCTCTACATAAAGTAACTCGTTACTTTACTCGTTACTTTACTCGCAGGGCCGGCCCGCCCCTCCCTGCAGGCAGATCACGCAGACTGCTAAAGTTTCAAATGTTCTCTTTAGTTCAGTTTCCATTGTCGCATAAGACTGATCCAGATCCTGAATGTTTTCCTATCTGACCATGGCTGTCCTCTGTCTCCTGCTATCTGTATATTTTGCTCAGTCTATCTCTGCTCACGCTGTTGCGTCGGCGTGTTCTCCTGCGTGTTGGCCATGTGTTGCACTGGAACCAGACACCGCAAAGACTTCAGCCGAGCACGTACGAACTGCGCATGCGTGAGTGGCAATAACTCTCCTTACCAGCAGGCGGCGGTAGTGTGTATTCGTCATTCAAAACAGGCAACAACCGGAAGACAGAGAAGAAGAACAGACTGATATAAACAAACAACAAATAGCTTGTGCGGTAGCTCCACCTTAGCATGTGTTCTTTGCAGGTGCTTGTTGAGGTTTGACGTGATGTTTACAGCAGTGGATAACAGCTTCTGGCCTGGACACAGTTTGCACCTCACCGTCACATTCCTGTCTATTCTTCGGATGAACTCAAAATAATGGGCATACCTCCACCCCTCGAGAGTTATCGCTGACTCAGCCATGTTTATGCAGCACTGCACGTGGAGATGTGGACGCGCAAATTGCGCAGATTACGTACATATAAACCTACAAAGTACTGATATAGTAAATTAAAAAATAATTATTTTTGTGTAGTTTGCAATAATAACGTATGGTTGTCACAAAATCCCACGGCACACCCGGACTTGCCTCACGGCACACCAGTGTGCCGCGTCACACCGTTTGGGAACCACTGCTCTAGAGCAGTGTTTCTCAAACTTTGTCATACCAAGGACCACTTAATCAATAAAAAAACACTCGCGGACCACCTAACTCCACAAATATCCAAAATCACATCGTTTTTCGAGAACAGATTACAAATCGCCTGAAAATAGAACAAACAAGTGGCAACATGTGTGACGAAGGTGTTGCGCTGGACTATATCATGCAATCGAAAGTGAAACTTAAGCTCACTCCATATTCCCGCGAGAGTGCGGACAACTTAAATGTATTTATTTATTTCAAATGTGAAATGTTACCAATATACTCGCGGACCACTAGGGGGCGCTCACGGACCACCAATGGTCCGCGGACCACACTTTGAGAAGCACTGCTCTAGAGTTTTTTACCACAAGTTCTTAATAACACTGACACTGTTGGACTACTAGTTTGACTGCTACCAGAAATGAAATTAATTACTTTTACTGTGTACTTTTTGAGTAATCCTCTGTCAAAGTCCCCTCCATTAGCCTACTACAGTAACCGCGGTACTCCGCCTGTACTCCGCCATACGTACGGTACGGTACGGTACGGTACGGTACGTAACGGCTGAGTGAGTGTGTGTGCGCAGATCCGCGGATTGGTCCGCAGATCTGAAAGAAAGGGGAAAATAAAAATCTTCAACGAGGCGTTCTGGCCTGGGGCATAGACAGGTATTTTCTGTGTTAGAGTTTTACTCGCTACAGGGTGTACTTTGAGGGTTTGTGACTTTGCAGACCGTTTACATGCAGAAAAAGCTACATAACACACAAGGGGACGGGTAATAACCGGAAAAGCATGTCAAGGGATCTTTAAATTCAAAACAAGGTCCATGAAACCGCTGCTTCGGGATTTTGACATTTATTTCATTTGTCCCCCCTGTTCAGATAGTACTACTGATAACTAAATTATTTTTGGGGTTTTTAGACAGTTGAAAACACATTTTATAGACCAAATATTTACTTGACAAAAGGTTTTGTTAATAATTTGTTGCATGAAATAAAAATGAAAAACTATAATTATAAAGTTATAATATAGCTATTATGGAATAATTGATGCCATTTTCAAAAGTCAAGTCACATTTTTTTTGTCATATGCACTAAATGTGTTGAACATAAAGAACAACAAAGAATCAACATACTGATGGGGTATAACAATGTATATTCTACTAAATACATGTACATAGATGAACATAACATCTAAACATTCCCCTTTGTGTGATTTTAGCAATATGTTAACACAAAACAGGTTTCTGGTGGGATTGATTAGCTTCATGTTCATGCGTGTCTAGGTTTGTTTACAACATCCCAGCTGCTGTTCCCTTTTAAGTACCTTCCCTATTTCCTTTGTTTGTGTGTGTGTGTGTGTGTGTGTGTGTGTGTGTGTGTGTGTGTGTGTGTGTGTGTGTGTGTGTGTGTGTGTGTGTGTGTGTGTGTGTGTGTGTGTGTGTGTGTGTGGTGTGTGTGTGTGTGTGTGTGTGTGTGTGTGTGTGTGTGTGTGTGTGTGTGTGTGTGTGTGTGTGTGTGTGTGTGTGTGTGTGTGTGTGTGTGTGTGTTTGCCTGCTACCTTTGATCTGCTCTTCTGATTCCACGTTACAGTTCAGGAACAAACTTCTCTCTGGCCCATATTGTTTTCCGAGGACCTCGATTAAACTCTTTCCAGCTGTTTCATTCACATCCAAGAGGGCAACCTGAAAGACATAGGATTAACACATAGCTAAAAAGTGTAGTCACAACATTCTAGGAATAAATCCTTCCTTAAAAATGTTCAGTTTTTGTTGAACTGGTTTCCTCTTGATTCAACTTTATGATGATTTTGGAGGCTGTCGTGCCTTTGCTCCTGAATTGATCCCCATATGTCAATAAAGATAAGGCACGTTGCAGTGCTAAATTATAAAAAACGTTCATTTATTAAACTGATTTACTTTTAAAAGCAGGTTGAAATATGACTATAATATCTGGAGAATATTTAAATATTAAGAATGTACCTAGTTGTCACCACTTAATTCATAGGCCTACATAGAACATCCTGTTACCTTCAATTAGATCTCACACAAGTAAAGCTTTACCTTGGCACCGTTTTCCAGGAGTATCTTCGTTATTGCTTTTCCTATTCCCATCGCTGCTCCAGTCACTACTGCGATTTTACCGTTTAACGCCATCTCAGCTGCTCAGTCAGAAACCAGGATTCTCTCAGCTGAAGGGTCCCTGAAACAAGACAAAGTGAGGAAACGAAAAAGGCTGGCATTTAAGATGACACCGCCCTCATCAATGGGACATACCTATCATGTCGAAACATGATGAGGGTTTGTGGGTTACTATGTTAAAACTCTATTCAGGTTTTACTTTAAATCGATAGAAAAATGTCACCATTAAGGGAAAATCTTAGAAAAGTGGAACAAATGCTGTGTTTTCCATTGTGTATAAACTTGTTGTTGATGTTGGCTCCTGAGAGCTCTGGTGAATGAAATCATATTAAATAAAACCAGACCTTTCAGGAATCATCTGCGTAAAAGATCAACAAACAGGTACGATAATACATGTTCCGTCTATAATCTTACACAAATACAAACCAATGCAAGTCAATGTAGTCTTTTAACTCTTACGACTCCTACCACTTGGTGAGTTGTGCTGTTGTTCAAGAGATGTAACGCACATTTCCGTTTAAAAACATTACGTCTAAATAAATAATTTAAAATGACTTTTTTCTGGTAATCCCATGTGAGTTTAAACTTTAGTCATGTTCCAATACTGTTTCTGTTCGTCAATACACGATATTCCACTCAGTATATGAGTCTGCTGCCATTTGCAATACAATTTAATTAAGCAGCGATTATCTGTTACTAAAACCTGAGTATATACTCGGTTGAGAGCATGTTGGTGTATTGTACGAGTGCCGAATTTAAAAGTGCATACTTTTATCTCTAAAACCAACCTTATTGTAATTTTAATAATTGTATTTCCCTTTAGAAACAAGTCACAATAAAATAGACGTATGTTTTAAATGGAGTTTGGGATGATGAGGCTGAAAATAGACTGGCATACATATGTGTAAGTGTTTGTGGCCACTAGATGGCGGCACAGTGCTGTTTGACCTGATAGTTAATAATCCTCTACATATCTTTTAACCAGAATAAATAGGACAGGCAATAGGCTTTAGGAATTTCCCTCCAAATGTATTTTGCCGATAGATTGTTTTTCTTACCCAAAAGTAATTTCTATGTTTTAGTATGAAAGATATGTGTAATCTATATGTTTGTGTACATTATTCCAGTGTACAATATGCATTCATTTGGTTATTACAAAACAAATTGTGGGGATTGAGTTTAACCAGCCCACTCTGACTATACAAACTGACAATAAAGGCTGCAGGAGATGTTCATTGTTTGGTGTGGACCTTTAGTGGCCTGAACTTAAGATGAGCAATGTTAGTTACTGTAGTCAGAGATCTTTGTGTGTCCACACCTCTTTGTGATGTCTTATGATGTTCCCATTTTTATAGTTCTCGTAAAAAAGTTACATTTTGCTTCAACTTAATGATTGGTTTCCATTCCAATTATGTGATCAAAATGTGAAGTGGGGCAATATTGATGCCATATTGTATGCAAATATTTGCTGGAAGTGCTAATAACTCATATTTAAGAGACCCTTCAAAGACAAATACCGAATTCAAAGGGTCCTTCAGTGTACATTAACCAATTAAAAGGTATTTCATGTGGTTATTTTCAGTAAAGAAAATGTACCTAAGCTAGTTCTGACAACACTTGTTTTTGTTTTTAAGTTCAGCAAAGTGTTTTATTTCTTAATTTTTTGCTATTTGTTGACCATTGTATTGATCCATGTTGATCTCTTCTTTGACCTATACCTTGCCTATCAGTATGAATAGGGATCCTTCAAATAGATTGAATCACTTGGGCGTTGGAGTGTGTGTGGGTGTGTGTTGCCTGTTGTTTAAAGGGTTTTTGATAAGCATACTTGGCAAGACTGTTCATGCTTCTGCAACAGTAAAAGTTAACTTAGGGAGATACTGAGAGAAACAACCACAAGAAATGTGTCAAAAAGTGTTGCGACAGAATAGCAGACACTATTTTAGTTCAGATGCGGTTTTGTTCATTAATATCACTGTTATTTGGTGCAACAGAAAACATCACTGCCTTTGTTGCAGCTTACAGGAACACCCAAAATAAATAGTTTAATGCATTTTTGTGGGAAGTGGTGCCTCAGGCCTGGAACTTAAAAACGTTATTAAATCTATGTGGACCTCCACTCATCATAAATAATTTGCCTGGAGAGTGGCTCACTAAAAGGATCTTTCAGTGGGACACCTTGTAAGGGCAAAATGATAATTGTTCATATATTTACACATTAGCACAAGAGGAACAAATCTGGATTAGTGACGTCAAATAAGTAGTCTTTGATTTAATGATGTTGGTAATCCATTTTTGCATTCACCAAATAGTTTCTCTGGTTAAGTAGTAGGTGGTTTCCTGACTGTGGACATGTGCATGGACCTCTGTGTCTTATTGTGCCGCTAGGTGGAGTGGAGAGTTGCCACATGGTGACAATCTGTATTTCCTGTTTTACTGAGTCCATTACATCATAGTCTCAGATACAGAAGGTTGAACACATGGACACAGAAAGAGAGCGTTCCCTTTTACTGTAAGAGAACCCATATGTATTTTATTTCGGGTTTTTTGGTACTTAAAATATTTGTAAACACTATTTCTGTCTTTCCCCTTTTGAAAGGTCATTTTCTGTCAAATGTTGTAAGCAGCTAGTACTGTATAATGATGCAGATTATGGGCCTGTACTTTTAGTTTTACATTATACTACGTAAAATGATGACATCTAACTGATATAAATGATTATGAAATTCTCCTTCCAACTCTGTGCACTCACAAACCCGAGTCCACAAAGGCCCCTGGAGCTTGTCTTGCTTACGGGGCAAATCCATCATTTAACGCCTTTCAACTGTGATTTGCTGACCAGCTGCTGACTTGTGTTTTCATCCCGGTGGCCCATTGCCATTTCACTGGTGATTACACTGCTAAAGAGCTCCAGAGAGCTGGACAATGCCCGAGAGCTTTACATGTCACCAGTGTCATCGGTCGCAAAGAATAGGACGTCGCCATTGAACCAAATATCAGCCTGTTTACAGTGAGGGGCCTCGAGGGGCAGCCAGGGGGGGAGGGGGAGGGATGTGTGTGTGAGGGTGTGTCTGAAATGTCAATACCTACAGAAGACCATGGCTTTGAATGCAAAGGCTTTGTTGTGTGTTTATAGATTATGTGGTCTGAGGGTGTGTGATGGGTGCTACATACTAGACAGAGATGGTTGTTTGTTCACAGAGATACATTCCGCCATGTTTGTGTGTGTGTGTGTGTGTGTGTGTGTGTGTGTGTGTGTGTGTGTGTGTGTGTGTGTGTGTGTGTGTGTGTGTGTGTGTGTGTGTGTGTGTGTGTGTGTGTGTGTGTGTGTGTGTGTGTGTGTGTGTGTGTGTGTGTGTGTGTGTGTGTGTGTGTGTGTCTATGAGTGTCCATTTTTCATTTTATAACAATACCATTAAAGATCACAACCTTATTTCTATCAACAACAAAATACCCCTCATTCTTTTCAACACTGTATTAGCTGTCACGTACCTTATGCATACAATGATTGTTAGGCAGCGGACTCCCAAACTTCACATGTCAGAGACCCCATAAGCTTCTCAAAGCACCAACATCTGTATTATGACTTTAATAGAATCTCTAATCTAATGGTTGCAGTGACCCACAGTTTTTGACAAACGTATTTCATGCTGTCATGGTCTGGTAGAGGCCACAATTGCAACAGCGGTTTCTGACAATTGTCTCCAGGCTAAAAACAAGCATACCTAATATGTTTCATATCACATAAAAAATCGAGCATACAGAGTGATTCCATACTCAATATTTTATCAATTATGATCCAAGTTAGGACAATACCAGATTAATATACTTGTTTTTCCTTTTATTTTCAGGATACTCCATTTGACCTACAGTGAATAAGGAGGGACAGGTGAGATTCACATTTTTTTTTATGCAAGAAGAGAGGGAAACACACCTTGCCAGAGATCACCACCTTTCTAGATTTGGGAATAATACGTTTTTTCCCAAACAGAAAATGCCATCTCATCCGATACATTGTGTTGGATTCTCGACTCTGTCTTTGCTTGGTGCAGTGACAACAAATGTAATTCTAAAGGACAATGATAAGAAAGTAGTCATTTTATTCGCTACTGTTGTAGGTTAGAAGCTCACAAGATGCACTTTTAAAAAGGTTTTTCATAAATATAAATGTGTTCCACTAATCACGATTCGGCTAAAAGCTGCTTAAATGCGTTTGCTTCCTTTAAATGTTATAGTTCTAAAACTCAATGAACGCTTTAAGGATAAAAACTTAAATGTAGTTTGTATCTGACACTTACTTCCAAAACCAGAAATTGCATTGAGGCAGGAATCTGACATTTGTTGTTTGCTTTTCTCTACTGAAGGACTGAATGCCTGGATGTAACCTAGGCTAAATGTGAGGAACAGCCACACCTTATTCAGTTTTTGGATCTTAACTGTGGGATTTTGGGGGTGTTTGTTGGTTCAAGGATGGTCTTATTTTCAAAGGACTTTGTAGTATACTGTTGAGTTGTACACGATTATAATTCAAATTTCTAAACTCATAGTCTGGAAACAGGGCAATGCAGCTAATTTTACAAAAATGTCCCATGTACACCTTTACTCTTGTGGGTGACTTGCAGGTGAAGAAAGTATCATGTTGTTATAATGTATATCAATATAATTGAAGGTGTGAAAGGTAACGGTAAAAAGGTTTGGGAAATCTTAAATAAACTATTAGGTAAACATATACCAAACAGGAAAATAATGTTCTAGAATTAAAAATCAATGATGCCCTGATAAAAGACCCTGCAGTGTTGGCCAGCTCTCTCAATGAGTATTTCTTAAATAGTGCTTTGGACATTACAAAGCTCTTCCCGCCATCTGAGGTCTCACCTAGCCCGACTGTGGATATACACCCCGTTTTTGACCTGGAGGAAATCACAGAGGCTGAGGTAAAAAGTATAAAGGGTTAAGAGGTTCTAGGCTAGGGATGCAGAAGATTTCGACACCAACTTTATAAAGACACATATCGACGGTCTAATAAAACCAATTACTCTGCTAGTGAATCAATATATCAGCACGAGGGAAATTCCATCATCCTGGAAGGTGGCCACAGTGACACCGATATTTAAGGCAATGATGTCCAATTATAGACCTATCAGCATCCTCCCCTGTGTCTCTAATATAGCTGAGAAATGGGTGTCAAAATGAACCACCAAACATTTAGATTCAAAACCTTTATTTATCCAGGTAAAATCCCATTTAGATCAATGATCTCTTTTTCAAGGGAGACCTGCAGCAGTAGGTTCCACAAGAAGACATCAAAACATAAACAACAGAACAACAAAAGGACATCATACAGCAAAATGTACAGGGATTACAATTTACATATTTAACCACATGTACAGGTACCAACAGCATCTGATTTTGTATCATCCAACCGAGCTTTAAAAACATGTAGTGGTACTAGCTTGGTAATTTTCCATTATTTTTGCAGACTGTTCCATGTTAGTGGAGCTGCACATCTAAAAGCTTTCTTCCCTAAGACAGTCCTAGCACTTGGCACATTTAATAAAACCACAGCATGCGATCTCAGGCAATAAGTACTTTCAATTCGCAGAGAGATCAGGGAGCAGATATAAGATGGTAGTTTATCCAACATGGCTTTGTAAATGAAAAAGTACCAGTGACTGAGCCTCCGTACAGTAAGTGATGGCAAAACCGCCTTGGTATACAGGGTACAGTGATGCGTAAGTGCTTTACAATTTGTCAAAAATCTCAGTGCACTGTGATACGCAGCATCTGACTTGCTCAGGTAATTGGCAGGTGCATTCATATAACAAATCACCGTAGTCCAGCACAGGTAAAAAGGTCACAGTGACTAGCCTTTTCCTGGCCTCAAGCGAGAAACAGGACTTGTTTCTGTAAAAGAACCCTAGCCTAACACTCAGCTTTTTAAGCAGGTTATTTACATGACATTTAAAAGTGAGACAATCATCAAGCCAGATACCCAAGTATTTGTAACAGGTAACCACTTCAAGTTGTATTCCTTGCGTAGTTACAATATCCAAAGCAGTCTCCGGTGTATTTTTAGCTTTAGCTTTAGAAAAGAGCATTACCTTGGTTTTATCCACATTTAAAAGAAGCTTAAGCTCAGAGAGCTGAGCCTGAATAATGTTAAAAACAGCCTGTAATTTAACAACAGCCTCGTTAATCGAGGGACCTGCACAGTACATAACGGTATCGTCCGCATAAAAATGTAAGGTTGCTCCTTCGACATTTTCACCTAAACTATTAATATAGATAGAGAATAATAGCGGACCTAAGACTGAACCTTGTGGTACACCATTAGTGATGTTTAACCACTCAGAAGACAGTCCATCAAAATGAACACATTGGGACCTTTCAGAGAGGTAGTTCACAAACCACCCCACTGCAAGGCTGGATATGCCAATACTGACTAGCCTCTGCTTCAAAATGCGATGATCGACGGTATCAAAAGCTTTGGATAGGTCAACAAATAGAGCTGCACAACTCTGCTTATTATCTAAAATACTCGTAATATCATTTACCACTTTCATTGTGGCAGTGATGGTGCTGTGTTGCTTTCTGAAGCCTGATTGATGTTTAGACAGGATGTCATTTGTACATAAAAACTCATTTACTGTACTTGTTCACTCACTAGGCGTTCAAGAACCTTAGCCAGAACTGACAATTTAGAGATGGGTCTATAATTGTTTAATAAGGTGGCCTCCCCTCCTTTTAGTAGTGGCAGGACATAAGCTGACTTCCATACTTTTGGGATTTTGTTCGTGCTGAGAGAGAGGTTAAAAAGAGTAGTAAGAGGTAGAGCAATAAAATCTGCAGCTATCTTTAAAAAGAAAGGTTCTACGTTGTCCGGACCAGCCGGCTTTTTAGGATCTAGCTTGGTTAAGACTTCACGAACAACATCAACAGTAAAAGGAGTAAAACTGAAAGGGTTTTCCAGACCACATTGTTCTGTGTCACCGACTGTGGTGTTTACAGAAGCAGAATTAGAAACAGAATGAAACAGAGAGCCACAGGACACAAAATGCTCATTAAAACAATTTAACATGGTGGCCCTATCCGATATAGTGCCAGATGCTGTGGTAAGGCACGGAGGTAGCTCATTACGGATAGATAAAGGTTTCGCTCCACTCCACCCAATGCAGTTTGGTTTTCGTGCTCACCACTCCACTGAGACAGCTAACTGTGTCTTTGTGGAAAAGGTTAAAAGTATGTTGGACATGAGCCCCTGGTGCTGTCTTCCTTGATCTCAGTAAGGCATTTGACACTGTTGACCACCAAGTGCTCCTTACAAAGCTGACTCATTTCAATTTTTCGGCAGTTTCAATACATTGGCTCAAGTCTTACTTATCAAACAGAAAACAGTGTGTTTTGGTCAACGGTGCCAAATCCCCCTACTTTGTCAACCCTGTTGGGGTTCCACAAGGTTCCATTCTTGGACCGTTACTTTTTTCACTGTACATAAATAACTTGCCCAATGTATGTTCTGAGTTGAATGTGCAAATGTATGCCGATGATGTGGTCATCTTTATACACGGGAAAAAGACTGAAATAATCTCATCCTGTCTCTCAAAAGCTTTGGACAAGGTTCAACACTGACTGAACAACATTTGCTTACAGTTAAACATAAGAAAAACAGTATGCATGATGTTCAGTAAAAGACCAGTCAAAATCGAAGGATCCAAAGTATTTTTAAACGGAGCAGAAATAGAACTAGGCTGCAGTCGAATAGTCCATTTAGCTTAGGAACCTTCCTAACCGAGTGAAATGACCCGGAAGTCCCTCAGTGGCAGCCATGATAAGTGCCGTTCCAATTCACTATGATAGGAAAGAAGGTTTCAAACTTCCTTTATAACCTCCTTTAGCTTAGGAACCACTGGACCTCCCTCACCGAAAGGAGAGGAGAAAATGCTGCCCCACAATGCCTTGCAGCCGCAGCATTTGCCGTCACACAACAGTCGGCCGTTCACGGAAATAACCGATTATGACCGAGAAATGATATCATGAAAGTTACGGTGCTTATTAAGCTTTTTAAAACGTAGGTGGCAACTTGCCAAAGTGCTTTGTTTTGAACGTTCATCAGTATTTTAATCAAAAAGAGAAATATGAACGTTAGTTTTTACTGAAATTATCAAATAAAGTCAACATTTCAGTCTTCACTGAGCTGTGTGGGGTTTGTTCAACTTTTAAAAGATGTTTGAATAGTGATATACACAGTGATAGATGTTAAGGACTAACGTTTATAATAAATACATTTGTATTGATTTTAAGATCTTTTCATAGTTCATACAATCTTTGGGATCATTTGTATTAATGTGGACCGGAGGGAGAGGGTGACGAGCATAAGTTTCACTTTCCTTTTTTATTTCAATTCCAACTTTGGTCATGAAGAATATGTTTCTCTGTTGTCCACGTTCACAAAGCATAAAGCAACAGCATCAGAGCACGGTGCAGAGTCTCTAGATGAGTTTACAGTAGTCCCTCGTTCTTATTATACATCCATGTTGTAGTCCGCTGTATAGAAAACTGTAGTTTCCATAGTTTCCCCACAGCAGCAGACTCACATCTATGACGTCCGCTGGCGCATCATAAACACGTCGGATAGTGAAAGTGCAGTCGGATTCTCTAAAGTACAGCAGTCTCTTCTCCTAAATCCTTTTGAATTCTCCTATCGACTATCCCTTAACCCCGTGACGTTTCACTCAGAGGTCAAGGAATAGACGATAGGGTTAGAATTTAGGAGCTGATTTTTGGACTATTCGACTGCAGCCCTCGTCTCCCACTTCAAGTATCTTGGAGTTATAATGGACTCAAACTTGACTTTTAAGAAACATATCAAGAAAGTATCCAATACTATTAAATTGAACTTGCTGAATTTTAAACAAATTAGACCTTTCTCAACTGTCAATGCTGCTAAGTCATACCTCCACTCACTGTATGATTCTATCCCACATTGAATACTGTTTGACAAACTGGTCGTTTGCTTGTGCCACAAACCTTAAACCAATAGAACAGCTGTACAAGAGAGCTATCAAAGTGTTTGACAGAAAGCCATATTCATACCACCACTGTACCATCCTTGAAAAACACAATTTCTTGAGTTTTGACTATTGTAAGTCTTTTAAAAGTATGTGCTTGTTTTATAAATGTTTACATGGACCCCCCTCCCTTAGGGGAATTCATCCACAAAAAACACACTGGACGCTGCACTAGGTCAGAAACCAGAGGAGACTGTGAAGTCCACCGCAGACGGACCACTTTATACTTTATATGTCGTTGCTGCTGTATTGTGCTGCCATGTGATAAATACTTGTGTATGCTGCTCTTGCTCTTTTTGCATATTATGTATTTATTTTTGCTATCTTTATAAATGTCATGTTCTTATATGTTGTATGTGAGGGACTGCGGAAAGAAATTAGCTCAAAGCTAGAATCCGGCATGTTTACACTTGAAGCATTATTAAGTGTTCATTAATGTGCATTGTCCCTGTTCAAATAAACGATTAAATGAAATAAAATAAAACAGTGGCAGTATCACGGGTGTATCTTTTTTACCTACTACCACGCCCATCATTCAAGCTCAGAGGAGTAGCAACCATTGCTGCACCCTTCATAATAATGCAACTATTTACAGTATGCAGTAAGAAGCTACACACATATTTCAGGCTTCAGTCATAAACATTTAAGGAATCCTAGAGGCAATTTGCAGCAGCAAAGTTTATAAACTCCCTCTGCAGAGAAGCCCCTGTGCTGTTTGTCAGTACCTCGATACACTTGTTTATGACCAAGGCAAATGACAGGTTTAAGAGATATTCAAACTTTTAATATCAGAATACTGACCGCAGGTTGTCGCTCAGTCGTGAGAGTGACACTTGTGTTTTTATCAACTTGTGAGTCTGAGTATGTGTGTCATCACAGTGAAATGTGTTCCTGGAGAAACCTTCTGTCGTGTAAACTACCACAGAGGTGGTTTTAAATACTTTATAAGTCTCTAAACATATTTGCTCATCATGATAGCATTGTAACCCTGTAAGATACAATTGCAAAACTATACAGATGTGTAGTTGATTTAAAAATGTGGGCTGATTATGAAGATGGGTATAGTTCACCTCCTGGGTCATTTGCGCCGGACCTCTTCTCTCTAAAGTGCATATTTATACTGTGTTTTTGTACTGTGTGTGTATTCAAATATATAAAGAGTAGAATTTTCCACAAGGTGAATCTTAAAAATAAGCAGGGACACCCGTGGCTCCATTTGGTGTTGTCGATGATGTGTAAAAGTTTTTTAGACTCAAAATCCAAGATATGATGCTTAAGCTTTATTTATGGTAAACTGAAGCCAAAAATAACGTGAGGTTTTGTTCATCATGTAGTTTTCTGTATGCCCTTTTTGGTTTGTAGCTAAACTGTATTTTGGGTCGTAGTGACACTTTAACAGCATGTCTTTGTTAAATATCTGACTCTATCTTATAGCAGAGTAGTTATACACTCTACTGATACTTTTACTTAAGTGAAATAACTGAGTATCCTGGGCTACATGACAAAAACAGACACAAAGCAATGGTGGCTGTGGAGTATAGTGCAGGTTTTAGATCCATTAGAAAAAGTACCAATACCAAACTATACACTGTAACAAGTAATAGTTCTCCATTGAGAGTAACGGTATTTTACTAGGCCTATTGCATATTATCAGAATCAAAAACAGGTTTATTACCAGTTTACACTTACGAGGAAAAAGTAATACACAGATAGAGAACTAGAACAAATATTTAAAATATAGTAAAATATAAATATAACATTATTTGCATTGCAATTATGTTTTTGTATTGGCTAAAGCCTCATTAATGTGTAATTGTAGTGCATTTTACTGTTGTATGTGTTTAAGGGTTTTTCCCACTGTTAGCAATGTATCATATTCTTCAAATCAAATCAAATTTGTATTTATATAGCACATTTATAAACGATTTTTGAGTCAAAGTGCTGTAATAAAAATAGCCTACAGTAGAGACACTTTACAGCAAATACAACAGCACAGATTGTTCAGAATATTAGTATGAGAAAAACGACACCCTCTATCCTTAGACCCTCACATCGTACAAGGAAAAACTTCCAGAGAAAACCCACAGTTTAAGGGGGGAAAATGGGAGAAACCTCAGGGAGAGCAACAGAGGAGGGATCCCTCTCCCAGGACGGACAGACGTGCAATAGATGCCGTGTGTAAATCGAAGAGATAATACATTTTACAGCATATAGACCGAATGTTAGGAAATGCATGTGTCTGTAATAAGAAGATGAATCCACGAGGATGTCAGCTACAATCCTGTGGAAGCCATCAGGGAAGCAGCATGACGAGACCCAAGGCAGGACCGCAGAGACGGGTTCAGCCACGACCCGAAGTCCACGACTTAATCCAGAACTCAGGATAGAGGATCCAAGACACAGGACTACAGCAAGAGGATCAGCCTCGACTCCGGAATAACTTCAAGAATATAAACAAATTCAAATTGAATACAATGTAAAGATGTGACGATACGTCCTCACCTACCTGGAATGAGTCTAGAGTAGCCTCAATGTTTTAGGTAAATTCCACCTCAGACGAACAGTGAACCTAAAACACTGAGTAGCCTCTCAAACAGCACAAGTTAATCACGGCTCTGTTCTTTAAAAACAACAGTTTTAGGTTGTGCCACGTGGAGGATGTCACTGAACACAACACACGCATTCACACCAGTTCGTAGACTAACATCAGAAACACACACTTAAAATCGTATTTTGATAAAATAATAAAGCTTCAGAATAAGAGCTAAAACACACAAGAAAACTGAGCGTGAGCGCACACGTGCAGCTACGGTATGAACACGTGTATACCGTGTAGGAACAGTGAAGAGGGTTAAGATGCTTTTTTATATCCTTTTTTCACACATTTTTTAAAACTGAGTACCCTTCAATACACGAGTGAGGGGCAAACAGTTGTCAAATCATAAAAAGGTTTTTTATGAACAACTAATCGGAGTAAAAGCTTGTGTTTTGAACGGATTGAATGAGGTAACGTTGATTTGAGGGTGCGTTCAGGGGGCTAGGCTGACGTCATCCAGGCTCCGGGCTGCATTCAAGTCCGTCGGAGAAACTAAAGTTAAATTACGGGTAAGTAGCCTGTCTGCAGTAAAAGTCTAACAAATAAATACAACAGCCTTTGTGACATTATTTACAACTATTAGTGTTTGTGTGTTTGTTTGTTTGTTTGTTTGTTTGTTTGTGTGTGTGTGTGTGTGTGTGTGTGTGTGTGTGTGTGTGTGTGTGTGTGTGTGTACAACCTTTTACTTTGTTTCTCTATCAATCAATCAATCAATGTTTATTTATATAGCCCAATATCACAAATGTTACATTTGTCTCAGTGGTCTTCACAGTGTGTACAGAATATCAGTATGACAATACGACACCCTCTGTCCTTAGACCCTCACATCGTACAAGGAAAAACTTCCGAAGAAAACCCAGTTTAAAGGGAAAAATGGGAGAAACCTCAGGGAGAGCAACAGAGGAGGGATCCCTCTCCCATGACGGACAGACGTGCAATAGATACCTATGCATTGTCTCACAAAAACATGCACACTTCAAATGCAAGGACATTTAATTAAATCAAACTATTTTAGGGTGCTTGTACTTTGGGCTATACTTGGTTAGTGAATATAATATTAAATAATAATGCAATTTAATATTTAAACTGCACTGCCTATATCTGACAGCTTTAGTTACTACTTAACTTGTAGTTTAATATATTTCTAATAATACATGTTTAGCCTATAGATGAGACAAAATTGTACGGATAAAATCATGTAACTGTTGTATTAATAACACTTTAAAACATATAAAACATGTCAATGCATCAATAAATATCAACCATGATATCACTTATATAACAGTTTAGGCCTTCTGATTGAACGTCACCCTCCTGAGTAACTCCATCCAAGTTTTTTTTGCTGTATTCTTTTAAATGGTAAATGTTTACATGAAATAGCTTTTTATGGTGGTTTTATAACTTTTACTTAATTATCTGAAAAAGGCTGCTTATTCAACCAATGAGAGTTGTGTAACATTACCTAACCAGAACACTGGCTTTCAAGGTTTGATATCTATGACTGATAGGCTAAGAGTCATGTCTTCTGGTCATGTGTTACAGTGATACGCTAACGTAGACCTTTGTGTATCTGCCTGGCAATACGAATGAATCACCCCCTCACACACAAAGAAAGCTGTAATCTCATCAAATCACACATTAAATATGTGACGTGATCTTCATGGGTACTTTGGTTTTCTGGAACTAAAGTTGCTTTCATGTGCTGTTAAGGTACACGGGTAACTATTTAGTTTGTTTTGGTCCGTTTGTTATTCAAATATTTATATTAATTAAATGTGTTAAGCTAGTTGTGGAAGCTTTTTATCTAGATATAATCCTGCAGAATAGGACAAAATAACAACATATTGAATTAAAAAAGGGAGCATTTTCTCTATAAAGTAGATGGTGTTGGTGAGGACACAGTATTAAAACCAAAACAACAAACACACAACACCAACAAATAAATAATTGTTTGTATAAAGAGTGGGGGCCATAATAAAGTGGCATAAACAAATCTTTAAAAAAATAAATAGAATATATATATAGGTTACTACACGAAATAAAGTTGTTTATCAGAAATATATGCTCTTGTCATTAATAAGCTATCCAGCTTGAATCGACAAGGCACTTTAATGCTGCCAGAAACTGGGAATTAAGAAATTCTACTACGAGGAAGGGTGTGAAGGCATCATCTCGAACTGACACAAAAGCGCACTCCCGGCTTTACGTGGCTACGCCCCCTGTTCACCGTACGTGCGCGTACCCTTCTATCGCGTGGTGAGGATCATCCATATTGCTGCTAGTGGTGGAGATAAGGTTGTAATTCTGCGAGGCCCTCGGACACGTTTCTTTATATTTATACGTGTTTTATTTCGGCGCCGAATGCTCTGCGTCTAGACTGAAGCTATTTTCGTCAAGGACCGACTGAGGAGCGCAGACTCCGCGTAACAACTTCACATTTCCTTGAAATTGAAGGAGAATTCGGGCCGTGGGGAGGACTGGTAATCCTGAGGGGGGAAGAAAGACGGCGGTGGGAAATGGCCACTCAGGTGGAGGCTCTCCTGCCCGGCAACCCGCTTGCAGAGCACGGTAAAACGATCCGCGGTGAGCCGGAGGAAGATGAGGGCGGTCGGGGCGACGGGGCCAAGCGGCAGACTGGTGTCGCCGAGCAGGGGAGCTGCAGCGGCGGCAGCAGCCCCGGGCAGGGAGGGACCTCGGAGGAGCAGACCTCCAAAGAGGAGACAGAGGAGAGCAAAGGAGGTTGTGACAGCGAAGATAAACACAACGAGGAAGGCGTTAAAGGCAGAAAGGAGTTTACTGAAGCTCCACCGCCCAAGGTGAACCCGTGGACTAGGAAAATGAATGCGGTGACCGTGGTCAGCGTGAATGGACAAGCACACCACGGTTGGTACACCCTCCCTTACATGTTGATTGTACTCGCTGTCAGTGTTGTGTCGGTGTCTGTCCTTCCAGGTGTGGTCACAAACAATGACTGAGCAGCTGTCAAAGAAAGGTCGGGTAGCATTTTATTAAAAACCAAAAGATCAGAGTGATTGCATAAACAAACCCTGTATGTGGTTGCACCCTGCAAGCTGGATATATTTTGAGTTAAAGCCCCCTCCCTACTCCTGCTAGGGAAGGCTATTCCTGGAGTTGTGGACCCATAGGTGGCTGGTTGCATCAAAACAAAAAAAGATCACACCCATTTAAGTTGCTGAATGTCTAAAATGTATTTCTAAATTGTAAACACTTTTAATCACATGCCAAACAATGGCAGCCAAACATTCGGTCCACCTAAGGTAATGGTGTGCCCCCCACCCCCAATCAATACTTTGAACAGTTTTAGGTGTAATTAGGGGATTGTGCTTCGAGTTTAAGGACACGTTGTGTTGTCGGGCAATGGTTGTAAAGTTGCTCGGTTGGTGCAGACTCGCCAGAATCTGTATTTACTTTAGTTCATCCTCATTTGTAACCTGCTCCATCACCATGCTCACCCTCCCTGTGTTTTATCTTCTGCCACACACACCCAATCAGCCAAACCCTAGCTAAACACTCCCTGTGTTTGCAAAATATTAAAACCAGCGCTTACTAATGTTTACATGTGTGTTTTGAGGCCCTCTTTTTCGACACATAGCCGCAACACAAATAAACGACACATCCGCCCATGTCTCGCATTGCATCAATTGGAAGAAAAACCACGAGCTTGCCGGCTGTGTCGCTGCTTAGCCAGCTAACAATAGCACGACTACTCTTTGGCCTAGTGCTTCGTCAAGCCCTTTCCACTCAGACATTAGCTTAGCTTCCAAGTCGCTACTGTGCAGTCGTTTCAGACTCTGTGCAAGGCATGACATCCCTTTAAGTTTTTTTAAAGCTCAATTAACGAAACTTAAACATTGTCCAACATGAAACATCTGCTTGTTTAATCGCTAAAAAGGAGCTGGCTTGTTGTTAGACATCACGTGTTTACTCCACGTGTTCCCCGAGAGAAAGGCATGGGCGATACTAGCTAGCTAGCCACTTAGCAGGCTAATTGCGTCGGATTCGTGCAAAGTCAGAGACCAGTTCATATTTGAGGTGGTCCTATGTGAGACATTGTGTGTGTTTCGTGGGTAATATCCCTGTTGTCACGTATTGTGTCTGTTGTCAGCGCTAACCCGGCTCCTGTCTGGTTGTCCACCCAGCTAGCCACCGTGAGCTTGGATGCTAACAAGCAGGTTTATGAGAGTCATCATGCCTTATGCTTGAGCTCACTAATCTGGGCTTCAAAAATACAACAATGTGTTTTCATAAATAAATAAAACAGCACATGAAATGTTTTACATTAGTGGTGGATTGCCAAAATTAGGGTAGTTATAATCGATTGTGTCGAGGGATTATTGGTATTATACAAGCTCAGCTCTGGCAAGGCAACGTGGTGTTTCCTCTCACAGCCATGTGTGAGCTTGTTCATGGCCAGTGTCAGCTTTGGAGTTAGGTTATAGTGATTCTGACCCTGGCCTGTCAGCAAATTGTCAGTTGGTTTGTTTGCTCGCTGTTACTGATGTAGAATTTAGGGTACAGCGTGTACCCTGAATCTGGACCAGTCTGTGAGGTTGGGTGGCTTGGGAAAGCTGTCATATCAGCAAGTAAACCTGGCCGCCTGCCAGATAACCCGACAGAAGTAGTGTCACTTTTTGTATGTAGCATTCAAAGAACTACATTGGTTGGATGCTAATTGTAGGCTGCATTGTTGACTGTTTTGAGAGCTGTTTCTTTTCTTGTTCATGTGATACTTAACCATGCCTACTTAGAAGTTATCATGGGTTTATGGTTTGTAAGCATCACAATAAAAGGTCGTGTCCTTATTAATAGTTTGTAGATGTAAAAGGTAAAGACGTGTGATTATCACGCGGAAATTGATCTGGTGTAGATTGAACGTCTATCGTTTGAAAGATGGCTTCCTCAGATAAATTATTTTCCTAGAATGTTTCGATTTGGTCAAAATTAAGGAGATTAATATTTTGAACAGTTGAATTGCTCCCTAATCCGTCATGTGTACTCGGTGTGTCCTTGAACAAGTCCCTGAACTCCTGCCTGGATAAGAACACCAGCTGAAAGGCTGAAAACGTATTTCCACGGCCCAGGCAGCTTGTGTAAGGATCACAGTAGAAGTCATCCTAAATGGATTTGGATTCAGTCTAAGCAGCAATCGCTTTAGACGTGCTACTACTACTACTGACCAGGATTATTTTTAATTGCTGTAAATAACTGTCTTGGCCAAAAAGATTATGGAAGTTTGCGTATCCTTTATAATTTCAAAGTTAGCTCAATTTTAGGGATACATTTATTGCCATGTCAAATCTAGACAAACACACAGACTTCAACATTGTCAAAAAAGTAGTGTAAATGTATGTGTGATATGGGGTAAAAGTACGTACCACATCAATTCACAGTCACACATTTGAAAACCTGTAGTACACCATAATCAGAGCTCATCACCATCGCCACCACCCCAACTCGTTCCCTCATCACTTTGTTTGATGGCCAGTTGTATTTCTCATCTTAACTAAGAGGTGAGGTACTAGCTCCTTTTGTACATTTGAGTGTCACTTAGGTCTGATTGAGCTTTGGCAAACTTTCAAGGCTCTTCGATGTTCAGCTAGCCTGAGAGTTGGTTAGCCCATATAATAATGATAATTGGCTGCAGTGAGGGAGCTTAATGTGCATAAAGTATTCGAGAAGTACAATGTACAGCTTGACTCGATACTGCCGTTAGCCCTGCTCGCCCAGCAACTGCTACAGTTTATGTTTGAAGTGCGGGCGGTTGCTGATTTTGTCACGCACACTATTGTCACTTTCTGCTACAACATTACATAAGCTATTTCGTGATTAGTTCAAGCTTACACACACATATGAGATCTTCTTGCCTCAAACCCTTGAACTATGTCACACCCAAAGTTTAAACTATTTAAGGTTGTGTACAGGCTACAGCCTACCTTCACCTGTGTGTGATAACTACCACGCTGCTGCAGTTGGCCAGTTCTTTTTTTGCAGAGCTGAAGCCAAAAGAAATGGTAAGGCATTAGAGAAAAACCTTTATCATTACCTACGGGTAACATTGACCGGACCAATCAGTTTTCTGAACAGTTATACTACTCAGTGTATTTTGGCTCTAGAGGGAGTTGATGGTGAATAAGTGATAAATAGAAGCCTTGCTTTTACCCACCTTGTTCCAGTTGGTCAGAACAAACATACCAGTGTCCTTTTATTGGCATTAGTGTTAATTAGTGTCAGCTATTTTTTAATTTAGTTTTAGTCTTAGTCCTGTGTTAAATTTCCATATTTAGTCACCTTCATCCTGTTTTTATTTAGTCAAGTTTTAGTCGACTAAAAGTCTGAGCATTTTAGTCGACTAAAACAGTAAACATTTTAGACAAGATTTAGTCGACTAAAAGTCTGAGCATTTTAGGCTTATTTTAGTCAAAGAAAACGAATTATTTTAATCTACTTTTTGTCAATGAAAACTGTTGAATCTTTTTTTAGTCATCAGATTATATAGAACATTTCAAACTAGTCTAGCCAAAACCAATAATTTGTCATTTTAGTCAAACTTATTTCACAATAAGATTATATCTTGTCCTTATTTGATGAAAAACACAGGTTGAATGATTAAGAATGCAGCTTTGCAGAGAGTATCCGGTCAGGTTTGTGGTGTTTTTACCAGCTGTGTTATGGCCACATTGCTTCCCTTCTGATGAAACAATGCATTCGCGTTTTTTCTCCGCCTCATTGTAGCAAAAATGGGCCCAAATATCATATTGTTTCTTTCTCCCAAGCAGTGATGGCTTTAGACTTTTTCGTTGTCAGTCATTTTGACGGCCAGGATCGTAACATTTCCATAACAATTTATCACTCTGACGGGGGGGGGGGGGGGGGTGTATTCGGTTAACGCTATGGATGCACGATATTGGTTTTTTGAAACCGATACCGATAACTTCCCGCTTCTCAAGACCGATACCGATAATAATATAATATAATAATATATTAAATGTACCTGTAGTTTTTGCACACCTGGTGGTAAAAAAAAGATTAGTAGTGAGCAAATGACATGAGCATTACTACTATGAACAAAACTAACCCTGGGGTCGTCTCGGGCAAACTTCTTGCCTTTTTCAAAAGCCTCGTCGATAGGTAAAAGCCCCGGTGCCTTTGCAGCTGGCTTTGGATTCGCCGCTAGTTTAGCAGCGCAGGCGTCTTCGTACGCTTTTAACACACCATCGTAGCGATGGCGATGTTTCAAGTGACTAATCAGGTTGGAAGTATTATAGCTCGTTGCCTTTTTCCCTCCTCGTGGAACTTCTGCATTGCATTTGTTAATACAAATAGCAAGCGAACTATCTAACTCTGAAACTTTGAAATAGTCCCATACTACCGACGACATGTTTGTTTACTGTCCTGGCTTCACGGCCGCACACCATTTACGTCACAGCCAGGCATTAGTTAGGGAGCGCTGGATTTGTGAAAAACTCCCCTCTTCCTAAACCACTATACCACAGTACTAGCAAAACGGTAGGAGCCGAGTGAAAAACAAGGGTTTTTCACCCACAAACATCTCACCATGTTCACCATTCAAACATCTCAATCCACCCACACCGCAGTATTTTTTCTTTATTTTACCCAAAAAAAAAATTGTATATTATGACGTCATAATTCCTAATATCGGGCCGATAATTATCGTGCACCACTAGGGTTGGGTATCGTTTGAATTTCCACGATTCCGATTCTACTTTTCAATTCCGGTTCTAAACGGTTCTCAATTCCGATTCTTTGAGGGGCAGGGTAAAAAAAATGATTAAGTTCTTGTTGATAAAAACAAGCATATCTGTCTTCTCAGGCATACCAGGAAGAAATGTTTGAACATTTTAAAGCAAAATGCTTCAATCTGGTGCACTTTAAGCAGAATTACTAGAGACTAGATCTAGGGGGTGCATAAACACCCATATGAAAAAGATCGGTTTACATTTGAATAATTAAATAAGTATGTGAGCATAACCAATAACCCATAGCCAATAACAAATACATGTAACGCATTTTATGTTTGTTGTTCATTCATATCTTATTTTACTATTTTATTTATGCATATTTTTTTATCTCCAGTTTAAAACGATATGTCTGGTTTACTGTCCTATAGTATACTAGGGCTGCAACAAACGACTAATTTGATAGTCGATTAATCTATCGATTAATGAAACGATTAATCGACTATTCGGACTATTACGCCTTGCACAATTTCTCAAGCGCTCTTATTTAGCCATCAACTTTTAGATTTAGCTTGAGGTTGTTTTAGGCATGTGGAAACTAACAATGAAGACAATAAAGATGAATACTTGATTACAAAATACATATTATTAAATTAACTAAACAAATTGTTTACAAAATGAACATTGCTTTTCATTTAAATTAAATAAATAATATTTCACATCAAAAGAAACAACAGTGTTTTAGCAAATAATAAATAATGTGATGACAGAACTGTAAACAGAATAGCTGAAACTTTAACAAACTAAATAACTCGGCTACCTCTAATCATTAACCCATGTTTGTATAATGGAGTTAACTCCGTGTGTTGCTGCTAGCATACATAACACCTGACGTGAAAACGTTACTCGTGGACGGGGCTACAGAGCTGCTAGAAAGACAGTCGAACCCGGTGCATTCCTCCGTCTGATAAATTGCTCGTGTTACCGCCCTTACATGCTAAACTCTTATTGCACTTTTGGCAACGAGCATCGAGACGGGTAAAGTTTAACAACACCTCGGAGCGGCGTTCTCTCCGCCATCTCCTCCGTGTGTGTGTTGCTGCATGTAGCAGCCGCGTGTGTGTAAACGGCCCCGCCCCCTCCCACACAGACCAGGGAGAGAGATCTCGCCTGATCGAAAATACATCATAGACGCATTTGTTTGTCTTTTTGCATATTAGAAACGAGTTAGCGACACTAAGACTGTGATATAATGTTTTTGTATCAATAATACACGACATATATTTTTTAAATGTCCCCAGTACCGATAACGTTGTTGCTTAACGGCGCATAAAACGCACGTGATGACGTCACCAACGAATCGACGACTGAATTAGTTGGCAACTAATTTGGTAATCGATTAAGTCGATTAGTTGTTGCACCCCTATAGTATACATTGGAATGATTTCAAACCTGTTTCATCCCAATAATTATAAAGGAGTGCCTTGGAAATATGTGTTTACATAAATTGTGATCAAAACGTTTGAGACCCACTGAGATAACTTAGACTAAAGTGAACTATCTAAAACTCAGAGTCCTTTACCTCACTGAGCTGTAGTTATCAGCCTCAGTCTGACTGGAGAGGACTCTCCTCCACATCATTGTAGAAACATCTTCTTCTTCCGTTAGAGCAGCTAGCACCAGATGCTAATAACAACAGCGCCGGTTCCAGTGCACCGTCCCTTTCTCCCTCGCTCACTCGCACTTTGGCTGTGAGCTGCGGGCGCCAGATAAGCCAACATCCCCCATTTTCATCACTTGCAGCGCCCATCGTACAGGGCGAATGAAACGTGTAACCGGGGTGAAAAAGGGTGTTACATTTACTCAATTATGAATGTTGTTACATCAAGGCCGAAAATTAGGATGAGCACCAACGGTCAAAACATTTGTTTTCCCTCCCAGAGCTGTCAGTGCAGCGCCTCCACAGATCTATAACGTCAGTGCGACGGGGCGGCCCTGGTCTCAGGTTACACTGTAGAAAGTGTAGGTACAACGCTACATTTCCCGCCTCGCCGCAGTCATACAGTAGGCTACGGAGAGCGGCGAGAAACATTTCCTCAGGCATCGAAAAGTGGAACCGAAATTCACATTTCTAAATGATGCCGTTGGAATCGAAATGTTGGAACCGGTTCCGAACCGGAACCGGTTCTCGGTACCCAACCCTATGCACCACTAGTTAACGCGAGTGCGGCCACTGCTCCCAAGCCCTGTTGTTGCCATTTTATTTTCTGTTAAATAAGGTTAGTTTGACCCGAGTCTTCCTGACAGTTCACAGTCTGCCGCTGCCCGGTGTAATTCAAATGTATCGCCGCGCGCAGCACATACACACAGCCGCAGCACCGGAAGTGGAACTGCTGGGAGAAAAACTGACTATCAGAGATGTAACGTTATCTTTGATAATATTTCGTCTCCTCATTTTTTGTCAACGAAAGTAAAGAGAGATTTTGGCATAGTTTTTATTTAGTAAACTACATTTTCGTCTCGTCACTTTTCGTCAACGATATTGCATGTTGATTTCGTTACAGTTATTGTTTACTGCCGTCGGTGCAGTCTCGTCATCGTCTCGTTTTCGTCATGGAAAAAAAGGTCGTTGATTAACATATTTCGTCATAGTTTCAGTCAATGAAATTAACACTAATTGGCATGCCCTCTTAAACATTTGATGTAATTCATTCAGTTGGTGGACAATGGTGAAATGTCCTGGCTGTGGTTTTAAGCAGGTTTGTTGGGTCAAAAAACCCAATTTGCCAAATTTAATAAATATGGTTCAATCAATCAGTGCTCAAAATTTACTTTTTTCTGCCTGCAAACTACAGCCACTTTGGTAATGCAAATAGGTTGCCCGTCCTGCTTAGGCACCTGTTTTAAAAATGGCCCAAATAGCCCCGAACATGCCAGTGGTGTTGCTACACAGGCTTGGGAGAAGATAAACCAGAAAATCAAGTTTGAGGTGTAGTTCAAAAGGGGCTTATAGTCAGGGCTGCACATAACTGGTGCGCAGGGGAGGGAGAGGGAGGGAACGAATATAACGTAAAACATTGAGAACGTGAACAACTTTTTGGAAGTAATCTCAGGTGCTGCGTCGCAGCATTCAGAGTAATTTTCTCACATTGGGTTCAACGCGTCATAAAGCGTCAAAGTCATTTCATTGGACGAGAGGCATACTATGAGAGCTGGTCACAGGGATGCGTTCAAATTTAGTCAGTAATTTGAGGAAATGGCGAACGCAGATAAAGTTGAGCTCGAAAATCCTCCAGCATCATTGAAGTTTCCAGTTTGAGAACATTTTGGTTTCGCAGTTACGTACATGACGGACAAAGACAAGTGGACGGAACCAAAGCTGTTTGTCGGCATTGTTCAACTAAAATTGGGCGTGGCTGTATTACGCGGCTGGCAATACATCAAACTTGCACACTCATTTGAAAAGGCATCGCCCGAACGTGAATATCACCGGTACCAAAAGAAAAAAGACTGAAGTGCAAACCCAACTCCCACTAGCATGTAAGCCTCCACCACTCGCAAAAAGTTCAGACCGAGCCAAAGCTATTACAAACGCCAAATATCCTTAAGTTGCCATGTTAGCAAAGCGCTACCTGGCTGTATCTGCTACTACCTCTGTCCCTAGCGAGAGGGTGTTCTCCAGAGCAGGAGACATTGTTAGTGCCAGCAGATCTGCCCTTTCGGCAAGCAATGTGGACAAGTTCATCTTTCTTAAAAAAAACAAGAAAATACAATGACAAGCAAGTCATAATGTCAAACTGGCTGCTTAGGTACTAGTACAGTTCAAATACACATTATTTCAGTTCATCGAAATGCTGCACCTTAATGTTTATTTAATTTAATTTTGTATTTATTTGAGTGAATACATTATTCACAGTTTAATAATAATTAAAAAAAAAAACAACAAATATTTTATGTTTTGTGATAATTTTTTCTGCTGTAACTAAGGATGTCCCGATCACCTTTTTTTGCTCCTGATCCGATTCCGATCATTTGATTTTGACAATCTGCCGATACCGATTTTTCCCGATCTTTATGCAATGCATTAAGAGAAAAAAAAGGTAACAGATAACGGCTGGTCATCCAACGCGATGAATTCAGCTATCTTGGCTGTTATTTTTTTGGCCTTTTCACTGTTCTGAGGCAGTTTCTCTTTCCTTTTAAAAGTCTCTGAAAGTGTCGGTTGTTTCAGTGCCGTTACCTGAGTGGCTGTTGTGTACTCGTCGTGTTGTTGTTGGTGTTTGTTTCTCAGGTAGCGTATTAGATTGGTCGTGTTGAACGTAGCTCTGTTCTTTCCACCACGCGGAACCTCCGCCTTGCAAACATTGCATTTGGCTGTTACACTGCCTTCGCTTTCAATTTTATAATACTTCCAAACTCCTGACAATTTCTCTGTCCCGACTCCCGAGTCACCAGCTGAACGTAGCCTCTCGTTAGCTTACTGCTACTATTAGACACTGCGCCCACTCTGTTGCCAGATTTCAGAGAAATAAGCAACCAGGTCTATGAAAACAAGCCCAAAAGAAGCAACACATACATGATGTTGTCATTTTAAACCAAAACTAAGACCTCAGGATGACTTTAAGACGTGAACATGGTCATTTTAGTTTTGTAACATAAAAAAAAAGGAAAACACATTTTTTCCTCCCGATCTTTTGAAAATCACGTGATCGGCTCCGATCCCCGATCACGTGATCGGATCATCTCTAGTCTGAACTTGTTGCGAGTGGTGGAGGCTTAAATGCTAGTGGGAGTTGGGTTTGCACTTCAGTCTTTTTTCTTTTGGTACCGGTGATATTCACGTTCGTGTGATGCCTTTTCAAGAGTGTGCAAGTTTGATGTATTGCCAGCCGCGTAACCAATTTTAGTTGAACAATGCCGACAAACAGCTTTGGTTCGGTCCACTTGTCTTTGTCATCCTTGTACGTAACTGCGAAAACCAAAATGTTCCCAAACCGGAGACTTCAATGATGCTGGAGGATTTTCGAGCTTAATTATATCTGCGTTCGCCATTAATTTTCGACAGTTCTTCAAATTACTGACTACATTTGAACGCATCCCTCTGACCAGCTCTCATAGTATGCCTCTCATCCAATTAAATGACCTGCTCGCTCTATGACGCGTTGAACCCAATGTGAGCAAATTACTCTGAATGCTGCGACGCAGCACCTGAGATTACTTCCAAAAAGTTGTTCACGTTCTCAATTTTTTACGTTTAAAGTTATATTCGTTCGGTACACACCTGTACCGAACGGAAGGGCCCGTACCGAAATTATTCGGGTACGTGTACCGTTACACCCCTAATAAATGTAAATATCGGTTGGGCTCCATACATTCAAAGTTTTTAGCATAATGCAAGAACCTTAATTAATACTTGCAAATGTGGCCCTTTCCGTTTGAAACTTTGGCTCTAAATGAGACTGTTGACTAAAACCTTCGATCACACTTATGTATTTTTTGGCTTGCTTACAATTAGAACCATGTTTTTATGTTAATTAAACATCTCGACATGAATTAAAAAAATGTCGACATGATTTGAGCAATTTAACCTTTCACTTATACACAGGACAATAGCACTAATGATTGCCATTTTAACTGTGCACAGATAAGTTGTGATTTTGAAAGACTGATAGATCTTTTGAGGCTGCTTTGCATTCCAGCCGAAGTCACTTCTACTCAGGGCGAAGGTTTCAAAATTAGCATGTCCTCCACACGTGTCCCTGCTCTGTGAATCTTGTCCTCTTTGTTGTAGCATTAAACAGACAGACCCCTGCCATAGGCGACAGATGCCTTCATTGCTGTTTGTAGCAGAGTTTTATGATCTTTGTCGGGTCCGATCCTGGACGGAGTGCTGACTCATGGAAGGGTGAAGTGTATCTACTCTTGCAGGAGAGACTGCCATTGCTGCTACTGAATGTCAACATGAAGTGTCTTCATGTCTGCTGCTCAAGGGAGTGGACTCAAATCTGAAAACCTTAAAATGACTTAATGCTACTGATGAATTCCTAATAGTCATTGGTCCTACAGATCATTGAGTTTTTCATCTTTGCATGTTTCTTGCTGTGAATGCAAAACCTCTATCCTCAGTAATTTTATCCTGTAACACACTATCATTATGTTCAGAGGGATACTTTCTATTAGGGGTGGGCGATATGACGATATATATCGTCGTGACGATATTAGGTCTCCACAATATGCTTTTTCAGAGATATCGTATCTATCGTGATTTAAAAAAAAAAAAAAAAAACTGATGTGAAAGACATGCTCTAAAGCTGTCTAGTCAGGATTCAGACAGTATTGCACTTCATTTATTGTCTTGGTTGATTCTGTTGGCTTATATTTTATTTTATTTGCGTGCATATGAAACGCTAACCATTCCCATTGAGATCATTAAAACTGTCATTTGAACGGCGATCAAGCCTGAAGCCACAGAGACGGACATGATCCCCTGTCCGGCTAGGGTTAGGGTTAGCCAACACACTCTCACTCCATAATCGTCCAGGAGCGACGTTTGGTCAGTGTCCGTGGCGTGCAGTTGTGAGGCTCCTTAGGGACGCAAATAGCTTTCAACTGATTGCAATGTCTTCCATCTGCGGCGGGATTTGACGCTCATGGAAGCACAGCATTCGTTTGTGTCGGCTGCCCTTAAAGGCGATGTGAGCGTCCATTCTCATTGGATAACGGAGAATTGTACACCCGGAAGTAAGTATTCCCCTTACTGTCGATTGATTTTACAGTGATATCTGCACTACTCATCGACTAAAAAACACCAGATTATCCTTGTTAATTACACAACATTGATTGGTTTAAATTGTGTGCAATGCTTTTGTATTTTCCCCCTTCGATTCGGAGAAACAAATATTTTTTCGGAGTAAAGGATGGCAGAAGACACTACACTACCCAGAATCCCCAGCTATCGTTTGGACTACACTATGTGCTCTGTTTGACAAACCCCGTGATAGTCCTCAAGCTCAAGTGATTGGAGAGTGTGCTCCGAGGGTTACGCCGCCTCGAACAGCACTTGAAATGGGATGAAACCACGGCAGACTGTCCAAAACTGGATTTGAACGGGTCGGGTCCACCGCGTCTCCCCCACCCCGTCCCCAGAACTACACATGCTGGCTATTCTGTTTCGCAACATGTTCTCTATCTATGGCACGTCTCTACTGGGAGTTGTAGTTTTAAAAGACGTTTTCGTATTTCCCATAATAAGAAGTTCATTCAGGGATTCATTTCAGAAATAAAACCAGCTTGAAATGCTATTTTGATCTGTTACTCCTTTTTGTTTTAGTTTCTGTTACCTTGTAGGTGCTTGTACTGTTAAGTAACTTGAAAAATAACCATAATAACCGGCATGAAAAAAATATCGTGATATATATATCGTCTATCGTGATACTGCTTGAAAAATATCGTGATAATATATTTTTCAATATCGCCCACCCCTACTTTCTATTATACTACAAAAGACTTATGGCGCGTTTCCACTGCAGGCCTCGCTCGGTTTGGTTAGGCCTTATTAGGCCCGACTCACTTTAATGCTGCGCTTCCATTACAATTTAGGAACTGGGGCAGTTACTATAGTAACACAGTGTAGGCGGTAGGGATGGGAACGATTAATCGAATATTCGAAATTATGCAGGTATTCGAATAATTATTCATGTCTTCGAATATGAGTTATGAATATTTTTATAATTTTTTTTTTTTTTTGGGAGTATAAGTTGATTATCAAATTGATTAATTCAATGTATACATTACGACTGTGCCATAGCTAAATGTGTTGGGTGACGTCAAAAGGTGTGTTTTGCTCCGCTCACCGGTCCCTCACAGCGGGGCAGAGCTGCAGGTGCTGATCTCTCTCTCTCGCGTCCGGTTATACTTCACTCGTGTTTATGTCCAAATCCATCAGATCTAGTTAGTTCTAGCCAATGATATCGCTGCTGCCCCTCCCTACACGCAGATCACGCAGACTCAAACCTCATCTTATGCCCAAATGTGGCGCAAATGCGCTCCGCAGCCGTTGCAAGGTTCCGGCGCTAACAGTTCATGAGCGTGCTCCCCCGCCCCCTGTCAACACTCGCGACACATGAGTGGCCAGCCTAAACAACAATAAGCGCTGCTTGGCAACCGTGTGTCGGCAAAGTACTAGACATTTTGACAGGAGAGATTTAGTTTTGCCGGTATTCAACATATTTTACCAGTCATAGTCTGCTAATTATTTACACTCTAAGAAGAGTTACATTTATATATACATGCTATACCTTGTAGGGCTGTGCAATTTAATCGATCTTGCGATATATATCGATATTTAGTCCGCGGGTATCGATACATTAAGTCTGATAACTGTGTTCGTTATACTCGCGTCCAGGAGAGAAGCTTTAAAAAGGAGACTAATTGAGTCTCTGAGAATGCTCAAATGTATACTTTAATTAATAAAAAGCGCGGTAATGTTACAAGCAGAAGATGGTTCAGTCAGAAAAACAGCTGTGTTCTGGCTCTCGTGAGCGAAGGGAAGAGAGCGAGCTCCACCTTTCCAGCTGTTAAATATCCTCTGCTGAATCCTCCCTGTGGGCCGGTTGGCGCTGCTGGGGATCGGCCCTCCACGTCTCCAATGTTCGTTGTTGCGCATTACAGAGGATTCAGACATTGCACATTAAATATATAACTAAACACGCCTTTTCTCCTCCTTATCTCTTTCATGACTTTTCATTTAATACATTTTAAACGCTGTAATCAATACTCCAAAAATACCTCACGGCTGGTATCATTTCCGGTAGTTCCGAATGTTGTCTCATGCTACCCACGTCTGTAAACAAACGTATTCAAATAAACTGTACCTTCATTTAATATTCAGCAATAATAATATCTCGACGTCTATAGTTGTAGTGTTGAAATCAGTAGGTTTCGGTGTGCAACACTCCGTGTCATATCGCTACTAAATTCACCTCTATAGGAAATTGTATATTAGATAAAAGCTAACCGGAGATGAAGGATTTTCAGAATAAAAGCTCAACAACTGGTTGTGCACAACAACTTCTGGTTTTTCAGTATAAAACAGCATTTAAACTGACGGTATGTTTATGGTACTTTATGCCATCAAAACATTGATTTTAATTTCTAACAAGTCCCATTCAAATCCCCCGTGTTCTGCCACCTGCTGCACCTTTTAATTCTCCATTGTCCATTGTGATACTGCACTTTATGTACTTACGTTTCAAAGGCTTGTAAGCTACAGTTTGCACTGTTTCAATAAATGAAACTAATTTTCTCACCACATCTTTTGATTAATTTTGTCCAGCATTTCCAAACTGTAGACTCTCTGTCAGAGCCATATATTGTATAATTGATGCTTTCAGTTTTCAGTTGAATTAATTCAATCCAAGTCAATGGAACACTCTCGATGTCACCAAAATCCCACTGTCCCTTTTTAAAATCTTTCAGAAAATGATATAAGTGTATCGAATCGTATCGTTGGCTGAATATCGTGATATATATCGTATCGTTGGCTGAATATCGTGTATCGTATCGTGAGATTAGTGTATCGCCACGGCCCTAATACCTTGATATACCCGCAACCTCCGTTCCAGCTGAGAGGGTCTTCTCTACAGCTGGGCTGATTGTGAATCACCTCCGCAAATGAAAGCTGTAGGCCATTAGATTACTTTATTGTCATTACAAAAATGCAAGCACAGTGTAACGAAATTTAAGGATGGTCTAACCAGATCGCAAAACAGTCAGTTACATACACATTTATCAGAAGTATATACCAAAAAAGAATGATACAAAAATAAAGGTAAATAGATGGGAAATGTATAAATGGGAATAAATACACAGATAATAATAAATAAATACAGTGAATACAGAATTGCGCTTCAGCACAGCACACGACAACAACTAGGCAGTATGGGACAGCGTGGGGTTCATTGTCAGCAGTCTGACTGCTGAAGGGAAGAAGCTGTGCGTAGTCCTGTTGGTTCTACCTCTAGGCCATAGCTGTCAAACTGTGATCACCAGTTCAATACATTTGACAAATTCAACTTGGTTTCTACTAGTGTTAATTTCGTCAGCTATTTTTTTATTTAGTTTTAGTCTTAGTCCTGTGTTGAATTTCCTTTTTCGTTTTAGTCATATTTAGTCACCTTCATCCTGTTTTTATTTAGTCAAGTTTTAGTCGACTAAAACAGTAAACATTTTAGTCAAGATTTAGTCGACTAAAAGTCTGAGCATTTTAGTCTTATTTTAGTCAAAGAAAACTGTTGAGTCTTTTTTAGTCATCAGATTATATAGAGCATTTCAGTCAAACTAGTCTAGCCAAAACCAATAATTTGTCATTTTAGTATATAAATAAATAAGATTATCTTGTCCTTATTTGATGAAAAACAGGTTGAATGATTGAGCAGCTTTGCAGAGAGTATCTGGTCAGGTTTGTGGTGGTTTTACCAGCTGTGTTATGGCCACATTGCTTCTCTTCTGATAAAACAATGCATTCGTTTTTTTTCTCCGCCTCATTGTAGCGAAAATGGGCCCAAATATCACATCGTTTCTTTCTCCCAAGCAGTGGTGGCTTTAGACTTTTTCGTTGTCAGTAATTTTGACGGACAGGATCGTAACATTTCCGTCATAATCCATTATTACCCGTCGAGTGCACAATTTATCACTCACTCGCGCTGACGGGGGGGTATTCGGTTAACGCGACCACTGCTCCTAAGCCCTGTTGTTGCCATTTTATTTTCTGTTAAATAAGGTTAGTTAGACCATGAGTTAGACCCTAGTCTTCCTGGCAGTTCATATTGTGCCGCTGCCCGGTGTAATTCAAATGTACCGCCGCGCGCAGCACAGAAACAGCTGCTGCTCTGCCGCAGCACCGGAAATGGAACTGCTGGGAGAAAAACTGACTATCAGAGATTTAACGTTATCTTTGATAATATTTCGTCTCCTCATTTTTCGAACATATTTCGTCATAGGTTTAGTCAACGAAATTAACACTAGTTTCTACACTTATTTGAACATGTATGTATTTCCAAATGTTTTTGAAAGAAAAACAAGAAAATCAGAAGAAAAAAATGTGATTTTTTTTTTTTTTTTTTACCCCAATTTCTTTTTATAGAATATGTACATTTCGGTTAACCGGTAAACCGTTTTTTGGGGGGTCGAATATTCGAATATACACTGGGCATGACATTAAGGATTTTGGGAGATCTAAGCTAATTTACAGATGGCCCTGAGTCCAATAGAGATGGCCCTGGAATAATGCGCGCGGACGAAATGACTCACGAAAGGTTTGGGGGACCTGCAGGTCTTAGATGCTGTCTGGTGCATTCTCTAGAATTATAAGATGAACCACCACGATATTATATTGTACAATTTCAATGTTATTCTTAATTTCACTTCTTCTTGTTTGTGTTTGCTGATTCAATGGCCCTCTGTCTGTCAGAGGGCCACTGACTGGGGTTGAAGATGGAACATTTTGAAGGGACACTCCCTTTCTGGAGATCTTTTCTCCAGGTGCTTGATGAGCACATCTGCAAACACATACAAAATGTCAAATTATAATCCCTGTCTCTGGACCACCATAAAAAATCATTTATATCATAACAAATGTGAAATTATATTCCTGTCTCTGGACCACCATAAAATAATTATCTATTAAAACATGTTATGCCCATATTTACTTTTAGAAAAAATATTGAATATTTACTTTGAAGAAAATATTATTGGGCACATACCTATGACTTTGATTCTCTTTTTTCGGGGGGGGGGGGGCTGCAGCTCAGTCTTTCTCTTCTTTCCAGGTTGTTCACCTTGCTTTGGTGGACTAAGAAACATTGTAATACACTCTGACTTTAAATTATTTGATCATTATGTATTCAGCATCAGAATCCGTAACAAACTGAAATTCCCGCGAAAATGTGGTTGCATTCGATTCATTGTCCGGGTAGTATTCAGTTGCGCCACTTATGTGACGGACAAGAATAGTCAACTCTAATGTCTAACACTTAATGTGGAGAAAGAGATGTCCTGTATGGGTTGATTGTGCGTTGATCTGTTGGTAATGCCTCAGGGTTCCGGTGGGCATGTAAACAAATGCATAATGCTGCGCTATGCTTTGTGGCCTCATCCAGTTGCATGGCGACACTTATTGTTTAGGTGTCTTTTAATAAGCAGGTAGTCATATCATTAGCTAGAACTAGCTGGATCTGATCGATATGGACATAAACGCGAGTGAAGTCTAATCTGACGGGAGAGAGAGAGATCAGCTGCTGCTGCTGCTGCTGCTGACGACGAGTCGACACGCAGCTCTGCATAATCACATGCAGCGGTGAGCGGACAAAACACACACTTCAGGTTAGAATATCACACGTAGGCTGACGTAGCTATTTTAATTACTTCTCAAACTACCTAAAATAGTTATAGATGTGTTTAGTTTTACTGTCGGGTCACTCATTACTGGATCCGCGAGCTGCATGATACTGGCATAATAGATTGCCCGATCGGGCAACCAGCAGGTGAGGCTTCATTGCCCGAGCTAAATGCTAGATGGCCCCGGGCCATCGGGCCATCCTTAATGTCGAGCCCTGATACATTTGCTTTCAAATTCCCATCCCTAGTAGGCGGAGCCGTGACGTCATCTTCAATGAGAGCCCCAGAAAAACAACACAGCCGTTGGCTCTTAGCACTCAGAGCTCACAGCTCCTCATATCTGTTCAGAAACTAGACAAAAGTTAAAGTACAAATTAGGGTTTCCGTTAGCCGGTAATTACCGGTTTTTAGCTGGTAAAATTTATTAAAAACCGGTAAATTAAAAACCTGCCGGTGAAAATGTCTGGTAATAATTAGGGAGGCTCCGATCGATCGGCCGTTGGTCATTATCGGCCGATATTCACTCTTAATAGTTTGATCGGTGCTCTCTATAAAGGCCGATCAGGAGAGCTAGATCTGATCGATATGGACATAAACGCGAGTGAAGTGTAACCGGACGCGAGAGAGATCAGCTGCTGAGTGACCGAGACACGCAGCTCTGCATAATCACCTGAAGCCCCGTCCTCTGTTTAGCGAGCTGCAGGAGCTGCATGAGAAACTGACGTGCTGTCAGGAGAGAGAGGGAGGGAGAGGGGAAAAGAGAGGATCCGTTTCTCCCGTGTTATTATTCAAAGTTGATGTAAACTTCTGAATAATGTACGTTATCTACTACAAGTGGTTTGTTTGAATGTAATAATTATGTTGTTTGTTGTTTGTGGAATAATGTATTGAAAAATGAATCTGAATTTTTCGATCTGTTACGATTATAAACTGAAGCAATATAAAAATGAGCCCCGTGAACTGAGTTTTAAACTGAAGCATATCTGCTCATAGTCCGGTAATTACCTGCTAACGGAAACTCTGCTACACAACTCTTATTATTATTGAAATATGACCGGTAAGTTTCAAATGTGTCCAGTAAAATAAATTCTGCCCGGACATTTGACCGGCGAGAAAAAATCCTATCGGAAACCCTGGTACAAACCACAGACTGCCTGTGTCATGGCAAATACAGTTGCTGGTTTATTTATGTCTGTATAGGTCGTTGTTGTGAGTGTGGACCGTCGGAGCATATATAACGTTAGCTTAGCCAAGCTACATTTAGAAAACACGCATTTTAAAACGGTTTTTCGCCTGCCGTCTGTCTGCAGACTTGTCAAAGCATTAATTCATGGTTTTTACTAACCGGTATCAGTATGTTGTTACTTCGGCATCATTTTGAAACGTGTATTACAATTAAATCACAGTCAAATGTGTTCATCTTGTTGTAGTTGTAGCCCCCTTGCCAGCGATTCTCTCTCTAGTTTAGCATACTCAGCCCGACTCAGCCTGGTTGTACCTGGCCCTAGAACCACGATTTAGTCGGGCCAGATTGTGAATCGCATCCACACATGAAAGCTGTAGGCCTATAGCTGTCAAACTGTGATCACCAGTTCAATACATTTGACAAATTCGACTTGGTTTCTACACTTATTTGAACATGTATGTATTTAAAAAAAAATCTTGAAAAAAAATGTAACAAAAAAAAAATTCTGAAAAAAGTATGGGGAAAAAAATGTTTACCCACATTTTTTTTTTATAGGATATGTACATTTCGGTTAACCGGTTAACCGTTTTTTGGGGGGTCGAATATTCGAATATACATTTGCTTTCAAATTCCCATCCCTAGTTTTAACTAGGCTAGACTAAAAGTGGCTAAACATTAAAGTTTCACTTTGATTAAACTTAAGATTTGGAGTGTGTGAACACCCTTATAATGACGACTATTAAGCATTCTAATCCAGTTTCTCTTTCCCCGTAATGGGGGGGGAATAGGTAATCTAGGGATGTCCTAGTTGCCTTTTGGGAACTGTATTTGTCCCGTTTTGAAAATGTTCTCATATCTTTTAATTTAAAAGCCCCTGTGGGCCATCTAAGCTAATTTACAGATGGCCCTGAAAAATGCGTGCGGACGAAATGACACACGAAAGGTTTGGGGGACCTGCAGGTCTTAGATGCTGTCTGGTGCATTCTCTAGAATTATAAGATGAACCACCACAATATTATATTGTACAATTTCAATTTTATTCTTAATTTCACTTCTTCTTGTTTGTGTTTGCTGATTCAACGACTAATAGTCTTTCAAGAAAGTGTCAATGTCTGACTCGTCTATGTCTGACTCATCTGAGTCGTCAAGAGCTTCAGCCAAGCTCTTCTCGCCAGCAGCCACATTCTCTGCCTCAAGTCCTTGCTCGTCAGATATGGCCTCCTGGCGCACATTCTCCTCCTGCTCGGCTTCCTGATCCATAAGAACCAGGTCTTCATAGAGGTCGTCCCGTATCTCCTGCTCCAGCTCCTTCTGCCACGGGTTGAAGTCAGGGCGACGAGCCCTATTTCCTGAGGTCCACCACTTCTCCACGGCTCCGGCAGCATCAAAGTTGTCCATTGAGGGGCCCTCAATGGAGGAAAACATCAGGCGGCTGAGCTGCTCAGTACCCAGACAGGAACGCCAGTCGTTCTTCACCCTCTTCATGCAGCTGAACCCCCGCTCACACACTGCAGTGTTGACTGCCAGAACAAGGTATATTTCAAACAGTATTGACAGCCCCTTATACTGTTTGCATCTCTGTGTCACACAGGATGCCAGAGAAGATCTGTGGCATTCGAAGTAGGGGTGGGCGATATTGAAAAATATGTTATCACGATATTTTCAGGCAGTATCACGATAGACGATATATATCACGATATTTTTTCACGTCGGTTATTATGGTTATTTTTCAAGTTACTTAACAGTACAAGCACCTACAAGGTAACAGAAACTAAAACAAAAAGAAGTAACAGACCAAAATAGCATTTCAAGCTGGTTTTATTTCAGAAATGAAACCCTGAATGAACAAGTGAGCAGTGAACATCAATAAACATGAAAAGGAGGGTAAAACATAACTAAGTAAAACATAAAACATCAATGAGGAAAAGTCAGTGCCAAACAATTAAAATGTAAACTTTAGAGTAGACTTGAAGTGTAATAAAAGACTTTAGCATAACTGAAGGGAAAAACATAAAACGCTACAGCGTCAGTTATGTCTTTCCACCGTTTGCTAGTCTTTTCATAAGGAGCCCCTTTATGAAATGCCTGCCCTATGGTTGCTCGCTGCAAAGAAAGGGGGCGGGGACTTTGGGAGCGTGTCAAACAACTCGGACTGAACGAAAGCAGAGGTGCGCTGACATTGTGAAATCAATCGGGCTTGATATATGGTGAAATTAAAATCAGTAGGTGAGGCTGGGGGAGCGGGAGGGGAAGAGGCTCTCCGTCCGCTGTCATAGCCCCCTGCGCCGCGCACGGAGAGCCTCTTCCCCTCCCGCTATTATTATTATTTTTTTTTATCACGATAGGACGATATCTCTGAAAAAGCATATCGTGGAGACCTAATATCGTCACGACGATATATATCGTCATATCGCCCACCCCTAATTCGAAGTGTGCGGGCTGCTGCATAACTCTTGTAGAGGATGAACTCAGACTTCAGCATTTTAGTTGTAACACTGTGCTCGTCCATCAGGGGCTGATAATGCTCACAGATATCAGCAAAGTCTTGTTTGCCATAGGCAACCAGATCCTGTCTGTCAGAGGGCCACTGACTGGGGTTGAAGATGGAACATTTTGAAGGGACACTCCCTTTCTGGAGATCTTTTCTCCAGGTGCTTGATGAGCACATCTGCAAACACATACAAAATGTCAAATTATAATCCCTGTCTCTGGACCACCATAAAAAATCATTTATATCATAACAAATGTGAAATTATATTCCTGTCTCTGGACCACCATAAAAAAATTATCTATTAAAACATGTTATGCCAATATTTACTTTTGAAGAAAATATATTGAATATTTACTTTGAAGAAAATATTATTGGGCACATACCTATGACTTTCTTCCGGAGAAAGAGAATCTGCCCTTCGTTGACATACTTGAATCCCCTCATAGTCTCTGGCCTTCTGAATTCTCTCTTCTTCTGACTGGGATTCTCTTTTTGATTCTCTTTTTTCGGGGGGGGGGGCTGGTTCCATGTTGTTCACCTTGCTTTGGTGTACTAAGGCTGCGGCCCCACGAGGACGAAAACGGCTAAACGCATAGGATTAACGCAAACGCAATCGCAAACGGCTTCCGTCCACATGCAATAATTATCCGGATAGTGTCTGCCCACACGAGACCGCTCCGTTTAGCTCCAACCGCTTGAGAAGCTGCAGTACATATGCAGGAGCCTGTAGGTGGCGCTGTAACTTCCTCCACAAAAGCAGCGAAGAAGAAGGTTGTCATGGTTGCCCTTCTGTTTATTCTCCGCGGTGGGGGCCGAGGGAACCGGGCAGAGTTTTTCGCCAGTCAGCGTGTATTAAAGTTGAAATCTTCCGGACAAAATTATAAAAGTGCCGGTCAAAGGTCTTCTTTGTTATTTATTGAGCTTTAAAACAAATGAATAACGACTCTATATAATATAATGATAAAATACACGGAGCCTCTCTTTTTCCTCCCTCTCTTCGGACAGCGCCAGTGTCTGTCTCATGCAGCAGCTCATCCAGTAATCAGTGACCCGGCCGACTGTAAAAATAAACATATTTATAACTAGTTTAGGGAGTTTGAGAGGTAATTAAAATAGCTAAGGGTGATGATCTGACTTGGTGTGTGTTTTGCTGCAGAGGGAGGAGCTGCAGGTGAGCAGAGCTGCGTGTCTCCGTCCTGTCAGATTAGACTTCACTCGCGAGAGAAAGATAAATAATCTGAATTCAGGGTGCAGTTTACTTTGACGTGGGGGTGAGCAGCAGAGGTGGGGAGAGGCGGGGCTATTGCCTCATCATTATTGCTGTAGATGTTGCACAAACAACTGTAGCATGGTCAATAGCGTCCGGAGCACGATAGCAACTCTGCGATCCGCCATTGTTGTTGTTGTTGGTGGCGAAACACTTCAGCACTGGCGCGGGGTAAGCGGAGGTGAGCAGAAGAGGTGGGGAGAGGCGGGGCTATTGCGCAATCACTATCAGTGATCTGAAAATGTCCGTATAGGGCGCACACACGGAGCTGTTTGACCCCCCAGAGAGTGGCGTATGCATTTCTATCCACCTTGGGACCCGTTGTCGTTTCCTCAGTCGTTTAGTGCCATATTCGGTCGTCCTCGTGTGGCCGAACGGTCTATATGACACTAAACAGTAACGCAAACGACCGAATTCGTCCTCGTGGGGCCGCAGCCTAAGAAACATTGTAATACACTCTGACTTTAAATTATTTGATCATTATGTAGGGCTGTGCAATTAATCGTATTTTAATCGCGATTACGATTATGGCTTGCGACGATTATGAAAACAGCATAATTGACAAAATACGATTATTTTGCTGGGTGCGCTTTCGCCCCTCCCTAAAAGCCCACTCGGCCACGTGCGAGTGACATGTGTTGTGAGTGTTCAGCGCGAGCGAAGATGTCAGAACAAGAGCAGCAACTCGTTAAAAAGAAGGGTACAACTATTTCCACTATTTGCAAGTACTTTGTCTTTACAATTTAAAAAAAAAAAATTAAAAACCTTTATTTATCCAGGTAAAATCCCTTGAGATCAATGATCTCTTTTTCAAGGGAGACCTGGAGATACATTTCACATCGCTAAAGATATGTGCCCAGTTAGCACTGTTGGCAACCAGGGCTTTAAGCAACTTGTCAACACGTTGGACAAGCGTTACGCGATGCCGTCTCGGTATTATGTCAGCAGGTCTGCGCTGCCTGCACTATATGACAAATGCCGTGGGGAAGTTGAGAGAGATGTGGCTTCAGCTGACTACTTTGCGACCACAACGGACCTATGGTCTAGCCCAGGGGTGCCCAACCAGTCGATCGCGAGATGTGTCTAAAAATAGAACAACAATAATCTTCCTGTGCCAGAATAATGCACTTGAACGCATCAAAGTTTTGTGATTGGCCGGCGTCACCCCATGTGTCGGGGCGTGGCTGAGGGTCTTCAGTACAGGTGGCAATATTGTCACCTGCCTGCGCTCATCTCTGAAACCAGACCATGTCAACAGGCTGGTGTTTCTTGCAAAAAATCTTTAAGAGATGACATGAGCAGCCCTACCAGCATTTGCCATGGTGGCCTAAACATTTTTATTTGATCTTAAATTGTAGTTCAACATTTATTTCCTGTTACTTCTGGACCATGACGGTTGGCCAGCCTTCAACGTTTAACTGAGTGGAATATGTTGAATATGTTTTCAGTAGTTTTCAGTAGGTTGTGACAGTGCACTGCATCATATTTGATTTAATTTATTTTGGTCTAATTTATTTTTATTTATCATATTAATAATATATGTTTAGTATGGTTTTGGAAGTGCGCTCCAATATATTTGTTGATCTTGTTTATTGGTAACATATTATTTGTTTTAAAGTTCAATAAATGGTCAATGAATAATCGTCAAAATAATCGTGATATCAATTATTGACCCAAATAATCGTGATTATGATTTTTGCCATAATCGCACAGCCCTATCATTATGTATTCAGCATCAGAATCCGTAACAAACTGAAATTCCCGCGAAAATGTGGTTGCATTCGATTCATTGTCCGGGTAGTATTCAGTTGCGCCACTTATGTGACAGATAAGAATAGGAGCAGGCATTGTCACTGGTTTCAGAGATGAGCGCAGGCAGGTGACAATATTGGCACCTGTACTGAAGACCCTCTCTGAAGAGGAACTTGTGGCAGTGCTGCCACATATGACACAGGAAAAAAAGAAAAGACTCTGAACCCTTTCTTTTCCATTATATAAAAATAGTGTTGCTCCAAAAGTATAAATTAGGCTTACTAATAAGACCACTCAGATCTAAAGCTACACAGGAATCTGCTGCCAAAGTGCAATATAAAAAAAGACAAAATTAATAGAATCAAACCCATTTTTTGTTGCATTTTATTAGAGTATAAAAAGAAATGCCTTTTTAAAATAGGATGCAAGCAACACTAGTTTCTTAACCTGAATTGATAATAGACTTTAATCAATTTAATGTTTGCATTCTTATACCATTTTGTACAATAATTATAATGAATAAGTTCAAACAAACTAAAACTTACAGCTGATTAATAACGGTATCTAACTTGAGTTTTTATTATATCAAAAACCTGTTTAAATGCTACTGTTATTTTTACTGTCCCCAAAAATCGTGTCGGCAGCCTCCAGGAATGCTTCTTACACAACCTCGTCTTTGAAAGACTTCATGTGTTACGCAAGAACGTGACTGCCATGATAAGATGCTATGGTAGCAGCCTTGCTCCTGTTGTTGGGCCTGGTGAAAAAGGACTGCTGTGCATTTAGCTGTCCTTTCAGGCCCCTCCCCTTTTGTGAGTTTAGGGCAGAATTAGGAGGGAATTCCGTCTCGTAGCGTTTGTGCACTGTTTTGAAATGCCGCTCCTAAATTACCCTTCTTCGATAAAGCCACGCTCGTATTGCAGATGATACAGATGGACTTTGAATTGGAATAGATACAAAAATAATCATCCTCCCACTCGGAGTGAAAATGATATATTTTGGGCTTTTTTGCTTCTGCCATAATTGCGGTCTTGTGTGTGCGGACTGTCACTCCTGTTGACACGGACAGCGTCAGCGAACTAGTGCTCTGCCCACCAGCCACGCCCCGACACATGGGGTGACGCCGGCCAATCACAAAGCTTTGATGCGTTAAAGTGCATTATTCTGGCACAGGAAGATTATGTTACAGGACATTAACGATAAAACAGAATTGTTGTTCTATTTTTAGACACATCTCGCGATCGACTTCTTTTTAACGAGTTGCTGCTCTTGTTCTGACATCTTCGCTCGCGCTGAACACTCACAACATGTCACTCCCACGTGGCCAAGTGGGCTTTTTAGGGAGGGGCGAAAGCGCACCCAGCAAAATAATCGTATTTTTTCAATTATGCTGTTTTACTAATCGTCGCAAGCCATAATCGTAATCACGATTTAAATCACGATTAATTGCACAGCCCTAGTGTCAGGCGTGTACCACAGGCTGCAACAACTGTCTCCGAGTGCTGTGGAGAATTAACAAAGAAGAGAGCGAAAGATGAAGGGAGGAACTGACAGGAGGAGAGAGGTGATCGAATTGAGTGTAATAGTAGAGAGATAAAGGAGCCAGTACCTACTAATGTGTGTTGGGTAAACTAATGATTTGGAAAATGCAGGTAAGGATGAATACATGTTTTTTATATGCAGGCATTCACATCAGCATCTGAATTAGCTCCTATCGCCTATCTGATCTCAACATTGCGTGTTTTGCCAAATAAACTACTTGTATATTGTAGATCCTAAACAAATCACCATACATTTAAATTATAGGCAAGTTAAGTACATTTTCATTTCTTGTCTATGTGTTTGATTTGCACTCTTGTAACTGTGTTGGTGTTTAAACTCTGCTGCTGCAGTGTGTCGGATCATATTTCAGGTACATCTGATCCAGCTCAATCCTGCCAATTGTTTCGTTAATTCACAATTTCAATGGAGTGATACAGTTATGTGTAGGGTTGGGTATCGTTTGAATTTCCACGATTCTGCTTTTCGATTCCGGTTCTTAACGGTTCTCAATTCCGATTCTTTGAGGGGCAGGGTAAAAAAAATGATTAAGTTCTTGTTGAGAAAAACAAGCATATCTGCCTTCTCAGGCATACCAGGAAGAAATGTTTGAACATTTTAAAGCAAAATGCTTCAATCTGGTGCACTTTAAGCAGAATTACTAGAGACTAGATCTAGGGGGTACATAAACACCCATATGAAAAAGATCGGTTACATTTGAATAATTAAATAAGTATGTGAGCATAACCAATAACCTACCATAGCCAATAACAAATACATGTAACGTATTTTATGTTTGTTGTTCATTCATATCTTATTTTACTATTTTATTTATGCATATTTTTTTATCTCCAGTTTAAAACGATATGTCTGGTTTACTGTCCTATAGTTTACATTGGAATGATTTCAAACCTGTTTTATCCCAATAATTATAAAGGAGTGCCTTGGAAATATGTGTTTACATAAATTGTGATCAAAACGTTTGAGACCCACTGAGATAACTTAGACTAAAGTGAACTATCTAAACACTCAAGAGTCCTTTACCTCACTGAGCTGTAGTTATCAGCCTCAGTCTGACTGGAGAGGACTCTCCCTCCATATCATTGTAGAAACATCTTCTTCTTCCGTTAGAGCAGCTAGCACCAGATGCTAATAACAACAGCACCGATTCCAGTGCACCCTCTCTTTCTCCCTCGCTCACTCGCACGTTGGCTGTGAGCTGCGGGTGCCAGATAAGCCAACATCCCCCATTTTCATCACTTGCAGCGCCCATCGTACAGGGCGAATGAAACGTGTAACCGGGGTGAAAAAGGGTGTTACATTTACTTAATTATGAATGTTGTTGCATCAAGGCCGAAAATTAGGATGAGCACCAACGGTCAAAACATTTGTTTTCCCTCCCAGAGCTGTCAGTGCAGCACCTCCACAGATCTGGCGCCCTAGGCGAACATCTATAATGCCAGTGCAACGGGCCGGCCCTGGTCTCAGGTTACACTGTAGAAAGTGTAGGTACAACCCTACATTTCCCGCCTCGCCGCAGTCATCCAGTAGGCTACGGAGAGCGAGAAACATTTCCTCGGGCATTGAAAAGTGGAACCGAAATTCACATTTCTAAATGATGCCGTTGGAATCGAAATGTTGGAACCCAAATCTAGTTATGTGTCAATGTACTTGTTGTGTAACAATGCAACCACCTTTTTGTTTGGTTGGAGGTCTTTCTATACTTTTCCTTGATTCTGATCATTTATTTTCTTTTGAGGCTAATGGGTGATAAATGATGATGCAAACATGGCAATATCAAAAGTGCTCCTGCCCTTGCCTCCACATATGACTGACTACATTTGTGACTACATTTGTACTCCTTTTTATGTTCTTATGATATTCAGTCATATGTTTCTGTAACAGACATGCATGGCATGTCCTTGAGTTGTGTTAAATATAACCCTCATCAGCTATCATACAATTCTTAGATAACACCCATAGTTTGGTTTTCCTTCTGCCAAATGATCATGGTGTAATAGATTTGCACGGATCCAAATATCAATTAAATTCTGATCATTTGCTCATTTTACTGTAATTATTTAAAGACCTAACATTGATAATTGCAAACAAACGTGCCAATTTTCTTGGCAGTGTAAATGAATACAGTGCACAGGATAAAGCAGGGTGCGATCAGTCATGACCACCTCACTACTTGCCACACGAGGACGATAACGGTCGTGTCTGCTACAGTTCTCTATCAGATAGACGGTTCGGCCACACAAGGCCGACACGGAAACGCAGAAAACGATAACTGTAACGGGTCCCAAGGTGGGTAGATCTGCAAACGAAGCGCTCTGGGGGGCAAACGGCTCTGTGTTTACGCCTATACGATCATGTCCTGATAATGATGGCGCAATAGCCCCGCCTCTCCCCACCTCTCCTGCTCAGAGATCAGCTGCTGGGCTCTCAGAAGAAGGGGAGGAAAAGAGAGGCTCCGTTTTTTTATTCTTATATTATTATATATAGGCCTGTCGTCATAATCGATAAATTGACTTATCGTACGATAAATAAAAATGGACTCGATAACTTTTCTGAGCTCGATAAATTGCCGTTTACATAAGGATGTGACCAGCATTTTAGCTAGGAGCGCTGTGGCTGCCGGCCACGTGCGCTGTGAGGGGCGGGGCTGACACACAGCCAGGTCAGGACACTCCGCGTGCAGCAGCGTAGCAGGCAGCCAAATTAATAATATAGCGACAAGTGGGAGACAACGTGTGATTTACTAGCGGGGAATTTAAAGTGAAATGGACATCTCGATTCTCCGGTGTGGCAGTATTTTGGATTCAAGCCAAATCAACGAGGCGAATACGGACTTGAATACGCCGGGCGGTGTGTCACATTTGTTTAAAAAAGGCAGCGACAAAAGCAGGCAATACCACGCATTTTAATCTACACCTAAAACACAACCACCCCATTCCGTTTTCCCTGCTGGTAGCTAACACTGCACTGGAGAGCCCCCACCTTCCCGACAGTTTACAATCAAAGATGCATTTGCCTGACAATGCAAACATGTTGGTGTTCCTTGCTCGAAAACTTTGAAAAACAGATTTGGATATGGCCTGTTGAGGCATCTGGGTCTTTGTATGGACAGTGGACTGTACACTTGAGTGTTGTTTTAAGTTGTTTTTTTTTGCTTGAGACAATGTGTGCTCATATTTATTTATTTATTTATATATATATATATAATAGGGCTGTCAAGTTAACGCGTTCGCGTTAATAACGCGTTAACTTGACAGCCCCATTTTATATATATATATATATATATATATATATATATATATATATATATATATATATAAATAAGAGCACACATTGTCTCAAGCAAAAAAAAAAGTTGTTTGAAAGTATGTACTTGAATTATTATTATATATTATCATTGGTGGTCAAAAATGGTCTTACAACAGTGCCGACAATATTATCGTTTATCGCAATAATAATAATAATAATAATAATAATAATAATTAATTATCATAACAGGCCTAATTATATAGTCGTTATTAATTTGTTTTAATGCTCAATAAATAACAAAGAAGACCTTTGACCGGCACTTTTCTAATTTTGTCCGGAAGATTTAAACTCTATGCATGTTGACCGGAGAAAAAAAATCAAACTGAAACTCTGCTGCACGGTTCCCTCGTCCCTTGGAAGAGGCGGAGAAGTGGGTGTTTTTCATCTGCTGGTGGACTACCCGGAGAGATTTACAGCAGGAGTAAACGCTTGCCTCGGGGAGGGAGAAAAAGAGCCAGAGCATCCACAACGGAGAATAAACAGAAGGGCAACCATGAGCGGGAAGTCTTCTTCGCTGCTTTTGTGGTAGGAGTACAGCGCCACTTACAGGCCTGGTATATGTACTACAGTGTCTCCAGCGCTTTCGAGCGGTCTCGTGTGAACCGACACGTTTCTGGTGCCTGTTGCGTGTGGACTTTTTTGATAACGATTGCGGTCTGTTATCGTTATCGTCCTCGTGTGGCTGCAGCCTTAGAAGATGAACCCAGAGAGAAGGGACTTTTTAGGGGGTGGGGGGTAGGAACTGGTTTGCTCTAGTAACTAAATCTGTAACTAGATCCCCTGGTTAAAATGAAAGCAAAGTTACTAAATACTTTTTCTTATACAATTGTAATTATTTGGCGCAATATGAGCATTTTGCAATGGAACATTAATTTAGCCCCTGTATTCATTTTAAAACTGTCAAAAATAATAAGATGAGGGCTGACAAAAAGGCAAATATAATAGTTTGCTTGCAACATTTCCTGGAATTTAAAATCCTGGAAGACTGCAAAGAGGAAGACTTCACAGAAGAAGGTATTTTCTGAATTCACTGCTGAATGTGACTTTATTTGGAGCAGCCACTTATAGTGGGGAAGACATCTTGTCCCTGGGAGGCTCTACTCTGACCTTAAACCATCATCTGATACCATCTGATGCACTGAGCAGAGGCATACTTGCCCTCAGTGGGGGGGAATCGTGGTGAAAGACTCAGCTGATCAGCAAAATGTCAACAATGACAAACCTGCTGTTTTATTATTGAACAACCACCGTTTGTCCAGTTGTTGACAACCTACAGAACTCAATTTAGAGTCCCGAGTCACTTTCAATGCATGGCTCATGGTCTGTCGTGTTCTGTTATGTTCAAGAAGTGGTTTTAAAGCAGCACATTTGATGTTATGTTAACAGCTTTAATGAAAATAACAAATATTTGGACTCTAAAATGTTATCTAATACAGACAGGCTGCAACTTTGTATTTTGATAACTTTTAACACATAATACCTACAATTCAGGGGGTTTTCTTGAAAAGGGATATTCAGACTTTAAATGCTTGTCTAATATAAAATTATAGTTACATTGAAATGAGTTGAACACTGTATGTGAAGGGTATAGTCCTCTGCCATGACTTTGAGGCAGAAAGTCAGCCACTGTCAAAGAAAGGTTTCAGAAGAAATCTGAGGTAATACCTGATGGTAGGGGTGCAACAACTAATCGACTCAATCGATTAAAATCGGTTACCAAATGAGTTGCCAACTAAGTCAGTCGTCGATTCGTTGGTGGCGTCATCACGTGTGTTTTACGTGCTGTTAAGCTCCAACGTTATTGGTCTTTTCATCGGTACTGGAGACATTTAAAAAATATATGTTATGTATTATTGCTACAAAAACATTATATCGCATTCTTAGTGTCGCCAACTAGTTTCTAATATGCAAAAAGACAAACAAATGCGTCGATGTATTTTCGATCAGACGAGATCTCTCTCCCCCGTCTGTGTGCGAGGGGGCGGGGCAGTTTACACACACACGCAGCTGCTACATGCAGCAACACACGGAGGAGATGGCGGAGTGAACGCGCTCCGAGGTGTGGTTAAACTTTACCCGTCTCGATGTCGACAATGCTCGTTGCCAAAAGTGCAATGAGACTCTGAGAGTTTAGCATGTAAGGGCGGTAACACGAGCAATTTGTCTAAACATTTAGCAAAAGTGCTCCACATTCAGACGGAGGAATGCACCGGGTTCGACTGTCTTTCTAGTAGCTCTGTAGCCCCATCCACGAGTAACGTTTCCACGTCAGGTGTTATGTATGCTTGCAGCAACACACGGAGTTAACTCAATTATACAAACATGGGTTAATGATTAGAGGTAACCGAGTTATTTATTTTGTTAAAGTTTCAGCTATTCTGTTTACAGTTCTGTCATCACATTATTTAATACGATTTGTTAAAACACTGTTGTTTCTTTTGATGTGAAATATTATTTATTTACTTTAAATAAAAAGCAATGTTAATTTTGTTAAAAATGTGTTTAGTTAATTTAATAATATATGTATTTTTTAATCAAGTATTCATCTTTATTGTCTTCATTGTTAGTTTCCACATGCCTAAAACAACCTCAAGCTAAATCTAAAAGTTGATGGCTAAATAAGAGCGTTTGAGAAATTGTGCAAGGCGTAATAGTCCGAATAGTCGATTAATCGTTTCATTAATCGATAGATTAATCGATTTCCAAATTAGTCGTTTGTTGCAGCCCTACCTGATGGTCACACTGTAAGTCTGCCACACAATGTGTGTGTTTGCCTATAAAACATGCTCTGTCATGCTCTCTAAGCAGCATCAGTGTGATGTTAGAAACGCTCAGACTACTGTTGTTCACACTTTCTGTTCAAACTAAGCAGATAAGTGTGGATAAATACTTGAGGAATTTGTGCTTATCCCTCAACCTAACTTAGAGACAGAGTTTTTGCCCAGGCAAAAGCTTATTCAATGAGTTTTTCTATTAACTATCTGTTTACGTGACCCAGATATTGCTTTATATTTGCACTGTGTTACTAACTCCCTTTCAAGAGGGTTATGAGATGCTGGACACATGCCTGATCAGCTTTTTAATGTAATACTGGTTGGTCACAGGCCAGTGTAAGTCATAATACTTATAGTACTAGTTGAGTAATCATATATTTACCTCTGGCGTGGAAGTTATTTATCTTTTTGTTGAGACCTGGTTACACAAGTGCTAATAAATGAATATCTGAATAATTGTAACATTTAGATAATTACTTTATTTAGCCGTAACTAATATATTTGTTGTAGCTGATACTAACCCAAGTGGTTTAATGGTTTATCTAAATCCAACTGATGAAATGGTCACATGAACAGAAAAATGTCTAAACCCTAGTTGTGGCTAGAGGTCAGGGGTCGGCTAATGCCCCAGGGTTACTGTTCATAAAACACAGGAAGACATTTATACCTTAGACTTGATCTACCATGAGAATACAGGATCCTGATTCTGTTTTGAGTCCGATTGAGAGTCTTAGATTTGTTGATGGTGATCCTTGATTTGAGTCTGGATGTTGGTGACACGTAATATCGCCAGCTATAATTAGAATTTAGCAACTACACTGAACAAAAATTTAAATGTAACACTTGTTTTTGCTCCCATTTTTCATGAGATGAACTCAAAGATCTAAAACATTTTCTATATACACAAAATAACCATTTCTCTCAAATATTGTTCACAAATCTGAAAAAATCTGTGATAGTGAGCACTTCTCCTTTGCCGAGATAATCCATCCCACCTCACAGGTGTGGCATATCAAGATGCTGATTAGACAGCATGATTATTGCACAGGTGTGCCTTAGGCTGGCCACAATAAAAGGCCACTCTGAAACGTGCAGTTTTGCTTTATTGGGGGGGGGGGGGGGGGGTCCGAAAACCAGTCAGTATCTGGTGTGACCACCATTTGCCTCACGCAGTGCAACACATCTCCTTCGCATAGAGTTGATCAGGTTGTTGATTGTGGCCTGTGGAATGTTGGTCCACTCCTCTCCAATGGCTGTGCGAAGCTGCTGGATATTGGCAGGAACTGCAACACGCTGTTGTATACGCCGATCCAGCGCATCCCCAACATGCTCAATGGGTGACATGTCCGGTGAGTATGCTGGCCATGCAAGAACTGGGATGTTTTCAGCGTCCAGGAATTGTGTACAGATCCTTGCAACATGGGTCCGTGCATTATCATGCTGCAACATGAGGTGATGGTCGTGGATGAATGGCACAACAATGGGCCTCAGGATCTTATCACGGTATCTCTGTGCATTCACAATGCCATCAATAAAATGCACCTGTGTTCGTCGTCCATAACATACGCCTGCCCATACCATAACCCCACCACCACCATGGGCCACTCGATTCACAACATTGACATCAGAAAACCGCTCACCCTCACGATGCCTCACACGCTGTCTGCCATCTGCCCTGAACAGTGACAACCGGGATTCATCCATGAAGAGAACACCTCTCCAATGTGCCAGACGCCATCGAATGTGAGCATTTGCCCACTCAAGTCTGTTACGACAGGTCGAGACCCCGATGAGGACAACGAGCATGCAGATGAGCTTCCCTGAGACAGTTTCTGACAGTTTGTGCAGAAATTCTTTGGTTACGCAAACCGATTGTTGCAGCAGCTGTCCGAGTGGCTGGTCTCAGACGATCTTGGCGGTGAACATGCTGGATGTGGAGGTCCTGGTCTGGTGTGGTTACACGTGGTCTGCGGTTGTGAGGCCGGTTGGATGTACAGCCAAATTCTCTGAAACGCCTTTGGAGACGGCTTATGGTAGAGAAATGAACATTCAATTCACGGGCAACAGCTCTGGTGGACATTCCTGCTGTCAGCATGCCAATTGCAGGCTCCCTCAAAACTTGCGACATCTGTGGCATTGTGCTGTGTGATAAAACTGAACATTTTAGAGTGGCCTTTTATTGTGGCCAGCCTAAGGCACACCTGTGCAGTAATCATGCTGTCTAATCAGCATCTTGATATGCCACACCTGTGAGGTGGGATGGATTATCTCGGCAAAGGAGAAGTGCTCACTATCACAGTTCTCATTCATAACACTCCGTTCGATGTCTCACTATGGGATGCGCCTCAACGCGTATGCAAACAGAAGCATCAATCTCATTACGCCAATCCTGATTGGCTGGTGATCTTGACGTCAACGTCAGGGAATCCACCCACCCTTTAAGTAGCTTGCGCTACGACGCAGCGTCATTCAAACACCTCTTCTCGCTTCAGAGCACATCTCGAATTATCAGTAACCGGGCTAGCTTAACGGTCCACAGACTGAACCCAAAGCGAACATTCGGTCGTCGACGGGCGCTTGCCGGTTACTTTTTGGCTTTGCAAGAATACTGAGCAATATTAACACACCAGTTAATATTGTAATCTGCCTCGCCGTTCTTTCTGTCGAAATAACGGTAAGGTTTGATTTTTTCTTCAAGCTAGTAACATACCTGTTGCTAGTTTGTTCTTCCCTCCACACCGACACCACGGTAAAGAGGACGTTCTCTTTTCTCTCTCTCACACCAGAGGAGACAGAGATAAAAAAGGTATTAACACACCAGTTAATATTCTTTAAAGAGTAAAATCTACACAGTCGCCTTTTTTCCTTTCGGACTAACGGCAAGGTTGGATTTTTTTTTCAGTAACGTACCTGTTACTAGCGCGTCCACTCCACGCCGACACCCCGGCAATCGAAGATGGACCCTTCTCTCCCTCACGCCAGAGGAGTCAGGGACTCGGAGGCTCGGCTATGCTGCTGCGGGTTTAAAATTTCAGGCACAGACTAACACCAGGTCTGCTCGTCCTGCCTCAGGCTGGAACACGCCCGGGAGGCTATCGATAACCCCGGCTCGTGCGGGCATTGTACCCGCTTCACCATGAAGAGCCTCCGCCGACGGTTAGCACGCCAAGCTAGCTTGTCTGGACAGGACCCCCTCATGTCCGCTGATTTGCCGTCCGGCAATCAAGACATGGTGGCGTCCGCTGCAGAGATTGAGCCCCGCGCTGTGTCAGACTGGGGCTCAACAACAGCGACAGCCGCTGAACCGGAGCCCCACGCCGTTTCGGGCTGGGACCCTGTGCGGCAAGAGCGGAGCCCCGCGCTGTGTCAAGCTGGGGCTCCCAATTGGACCTCACCATGGTTCCACCCGCGGAGGATGTCCTGGAGACCGGATGGGAGATAACTCATCGTAGAAATGTAGAAAGTGTGTTTACCAGACCTTGTGTAACCCACTCCTCATCTGACATCATTTGACCTGCTGGGCTTCTGTATATGTTGTTGCTTACGTATGGGCATAGATTTACAATATAGTGGTATAGCGCTGAAAACTGTAGCTACATTTAACAATAGACAGCAGATATAAATGAAGTCGCTGCTATACTGCTTTTATGCTGGGAGGTAACATTTTGTAAGCATTTCATATTCTTGTTGTACTCAAAAGTCATTAGACTCGGTTTTATCAAGCTTGAGTAAAACCAAATATGCAGCCAATATTTAGAAAAAGGAATAAAATGCATCTAATAAAAACCCAGATTAATGAGCAGAAATTATTCAACCTAAACTTAGTTTAGTGCAGCTCTGTGCGGATGGTCAAAACCTTTTTGTTTCAGACTAGGACACAGTTTTGTGGCTTGTTACGTTGTTCCTTAACTCTGTGTTCATGGAGAACATTAAGAGCCTTATTTCCCTGTGCTTCTGTACAGTTAAGTGTTTTTTTCAGCCTAACAGAGCTCTCAGTGTGGTTGTACAGTCATGCTCTCTGCAGATGAGAGTAGGCCTCCCTCACTGGCCCCAGGATTTCACTGGACCTTTAACTCTTAAACCACAGAACATTTCTGACTACAGTCCTCATGTGTTGAGTTAACAATATGCTGGTGTTGCTTCCTTTAGAGAAGTACTTGTCAAAGCCAATCAAGACATTCAGGTTCTGTCAGTATCGCCTGTCCAGGCCTTTTGTTATTGATAAACCTTCTTCTCTCAGGAATGGGGAGAATTGTTATAACCCAATGATGAAGAAGCTCTGACATGTGAACACACTGCAGCAAACATCTGCTCCACATATAAAGAAAGTTCTGTGTCTTGTGTAAACACAAAAATAGTCGCAGGAACAATTTGATCTCTGCATATCACACGGTTCATACGTAACATTTAATTAGTGTAAGCTTACATTGTTCCCTCTAGATCTAAACTATTCTGTGTATCATGAAAACCTCCCACAGTTATCTCTATTTCAATGAATATAATGATGCATTCCCAGATACATCAGTGCAGGATATTTTAATTTCATTTGTTAGCTCATTTCCTGCGTTATAGGTTGAACTTTGTTGTGTGCAGGGCCCGAACCAATCAAATGTGATTCTGCTGCAAGTACATTTTTAAGCATTACTTTTAGAGATGCACGATAATTATCGGCACGATAATTATCGGCCCGATAATTATCGGTCCGATATTAGGAATTATGACGTCATCCCGATAAACCCGATAACAGTATTAATAGCCCCGATAATATACAATATATTTTTTGGGTTAAAAGAAAAAAATACTGCGGTGTGGGTGGATTGGGATGAGGGGCGCTTGTTTTTCACTCGGCTCCTCCCGTTTTGCCAGTACTGTGGTATTAGTGGTTTAGGAAGAGGGGAGTTCTTCACAAATCCAGCGCTCCCTAATACTTCGAACCTGATCAGTCACCTGAAACATCACCATCGCTACGATGGTGTGTTAAAAGCGTACGAAGACAATAATACAATACTGTGTGTGTGTGTGTGTGTGTGTGTGTGTGTGTGTGTGTGTGTGTGTGTGTGTGTGTGTGTGTGTGTGTGTGTGTGTGTGTGTGTGTGTGTGTGTGTGTGTGTGTGTGTGTGTGTGTGTGTGTGTGTGTGTGTGTGTGTGTGTGTGTGTGTGTGTGTGTGTGTGGTGTGTGTGTGTGTGTGTGTGTGTGTGTGTGTGTGTGGTGTGTGTGTGTGTGTGTGTGTGTGTGTGTGGTGTGTGTGTGTGTGTGTGTGTGTGTGTGTGTGTGTGTGTGTGTGTGTGTGTGTGTGTGTGTGTGTGTGTGTGTGTGTGTGTGTGTGTGTGTGTGTGTGTGTGTGTGTGTGTGTGTGTGTGTGTGTGTGTGTGCTGACTTTTCGTACAATGTCGCTCCTCTGTTTTCATTTAAACAGCTCCTTATATCCGTTAGCGCAGCTAGCTAGCACCAGATGCTAACAACAACAATGCACGTAAGGTCTCTCTCTCGCTCGGGCCACACATACACACACCCTCCCGGTCCTCCAGATGGCCAGTCGGTGCCTGCCGGTGAGCGTGGAAGTGTGGTCTGCCACAAGCGGGCGGCAGGAGCGGGGCTGTCAGCATCAGCTTGTAGATGGTATTTTAAACTCGATGCGCTCTGAAATTACAAGGGCGGCCAAGGTAAAAAAATACACATGCGTTAAAATAATTAGTGGCGTAATTTTTTTTTTGGTATCAGTCTTGAGAAGCAGGAAGTTATCGGTTTCAAAAAAACAATATCGTGCATCCCTAATTACTTTTAATTATTACTTGGTTTTAGTTCCCCAGATGTCACAGTGCATTATTGTCTGTGTCTGACATGATGGTAAACTGAATAGTTTTAACTTTTGTATTTATTATTCAGGAAGAAAAATACATAAGAAGATTCTACAGACCGAGAGAAAGGGTTTCCATTAGGGTTGTATTGACAACGATGGATCAAGCAATGGAGAAAATAAAACTATTCTCAGTCAAATTCTCATTTATTCTGAAGGTTTTTCTGTTTCAACACAAATTGAAATGATTTAAAGAAGTATATCTAAGTTCAGTGTTTCATATTTATTATTCAATACACTGGTTTATTGTTCAGTCCCATAGGTTCCTGTTTTGCTACACAGATGTTATCCTGGGCTCCTGAATACATACACATGTTTGTAATGAAACCGTGCTTCTGTTCTCGGTGTTGCAAATACTACGTCGCTAACAAGGATCTAGTTAATTAAACGGTAAGAAATGTAAAAGCTGGTACAAGAGTTGGCAATGCAAAAAATATCTGGATAAACAACCAAAGAAAGGCTATTGATTTATTTTGACGTGTGACAAGAAAACTAGTATATTTTGTTCTTTTCCTGCTTTCCTCTCCAATCATTTATGTTGCCAGAGGCTCATGTGTGCCTGTATGCAGAGCTGGTTGTAATGTGACCATCGTTGTGTTTTCACAGAGTCTACTGGGCCGGCCAAGGTGGTGAGAGCAGGGAATCCACCCAAAGCCAGACGCGGAGGAAAGGTAATATTCTGTGTGTGTACTGTGGATGCATGTACATGTACTGGTGGATATAAACGGTTTAGACATTCTACTCTAAACATTCAGTAATGCTTCATTGAGTGTTAGAAACTCCCAGGTTGATCTTTTGCGAGTCACCAAAACGGCTATAGGATTACAGGTCTTGTGAGAATTAAAAGACTGTATGTTAATATAACACCATATCTGTTTTAAGTATATATGTTATAAAGACACAATACAACCTCAAACGGAACATTTTCATTAGCTTAGAGCTTTATCACAGCTCACTGAAGGTATGTTCAGACAGAGTCATGGTATTTATCTGTCAGGCCTCAAGCTGTGTATTAACGCCCCTCCCTACTTCTTCGAATGCAAATGGCCCGGCAGATGAAGCAAACAAAGTCTCCACAAAGTGTTTCATTCACAACTTCCTACCTTGATTGCAAGACTCGCTGCTGTTGTATTTCAGGGTCTTAAACTCCGCCTTCACCACACAGTTTTATGACACACTGAAAAAGGTGCAGTGTTACAGAAACAAAAGAGAAATATGCGGTAAAGATGAATTTTCACCCTGTATATCCGCTCTGAAGGTCTTGGACAGAGTCACCTCTCTTCATTAACCTGAGCTAACATCTCAGGTTATGACACGCCTGCTAATACAGCTTTGTGTCTTTGTTCATCAGGTTGGAGACTTTGGCGACGCCACTAACTGGCCGACTCCAGGGGAGATTGCAACTAAAGACATGCAGGTGGGTGTTTTTGTTTGTTTGAGAAGTGTTGACTCACAGGTTAGTAGATGTGCATTGTAGAGGAAACACTGATGACATGAGGGTGGTGTCTGTTAGGGACTTAAACCACTCGACTATTTCAATATTTGCTGATTGGGGGCTAACGATCTCCTAAGCTCATTTTAGATTCTCATTTGTACTTACTCGATTTTTTCTTTTATACACATTTGTTTGAGCAGTGTTAAAGAAGCCTAAAGTCCAATAGTTATGTTATCCTATGATTGTTGTGCATCTATCAACTTTGAACCAGCCTGGCCAGGACATGTGATTGAGAGTCTCTGCCTTAAAGTGAATGGACAATAGGCATCAATATCCATCTCATGTCTGCAGGACACACTTGAGATGGGTGATCATAACAAAATCAAATATCATGATACTATTGATCTCCAGCAATGTGATAGTGTTGTATATGAATGTATGCTTTCATACAGAATTAAGTTTAAACTAGTGTTGTGGAGTACTGTTGGGAAGAAATCCTTAAAGATCTTGTCCAACATAAGCAACAACAGTGAGGTGTTTAGAAAAAGAAAATCTTAGTGGTTTCTAGTCCCAAATTATAATATTTAGCAACCTTTCAGGGGGGGCTGATGCACTTTGCTGTAGTGGATGTGTGTCTTTTTTGACAATGGGTATTAGTGGTTTTGGCTGTAATTACACAGCAGCTAAACGGCACATCCAGACAGAGCAGCCTGCTCCTGCTGGCCCGACTCTGTGTCCTCAGTGCTGCATGTTTGTGGCTTTTCATCCAATAAGTAACTCAACAACCTTAGGGGGTTGTTGTTCATCAGACCAAACATTTAAAAATGTCCCTTAGGCCTGTGATGTGGCATCTTTTCAATTTTCTAACATTCAAATAAATAAAGAAAAGGATTCAATAGAACAATCTTTAATGAAACAATTATTGCAAACTGTTTTCTCCTCATTGCACATGGCCGGCTGTCTAATTGACCCTTGGTTGATGTAAGAAAAGCTTAAAGCCTTAAACACCTGCCGATATAAGCTCTACTACTGTGTACACACTCAACACACGTCCAACATACTGACCCCCTTCCCTTTATCCCTATTCTCTCGAACCCTACAGCTGTTGTTCCTGTGAGGATGCGTTTAATTTGTCGCCTTACAGTAGCAGCAGTAGTCAGTCACTCCTCGGAGCCCCTTTCTATTTCTGATCGCTGGGCTATAGTGTGCCAGCGGGAGATTGACCCCGGTAACCTCCCCAGCTAGTTCTGGACGAACATGAGGGAGAGCTGCTTGTCCCCTTACAGTAAAATGTGGGTCACATAGTTAGAGCCAGGAATAACCGGTGGCTTCGGTGGCAGAAATCATAGGTGGGGAGGGGTTCAGATACGGTGACTGAGGCCTGGGAAGGGATGCCCTTTTTAGGGATCCCCCTTCAATAAACCAGACCTGGATCAGTGGTGGTGGTGCTGCTGCTGCTGCTATTCTTAGGGGCTGGAGTTCACTGTCCACCACGTAACACTTAGAGGTGTCAATCAGCTGCTGAATTCCTCACATTATTCACACTGGGAAATGAACTTTGGTAAGGAGGGGTTTTCGATTAGGTTGTATTTAAGAGTTTTAAAGTTAGACTTGAGATTTCATGCAATAAAATGCATACATTGATTCTGTTAAATAATTTTCGGCTTGTGGCTGTTCTGCTTTACATGGGTTTGGGTACATTACATTTGGGGTTGGAACATTTGTTTAAACAGATATTTCAAGCTTGAGAAAAGTTGGTCGACGACAAAGCGATTAAATCGGACATATTGACAGATGAATCGAATTATTTTTAGTTCCAACAACACTAACCACCTTTTAACAATTATAATGAGACCGAACAAAAGACACACTTTTCTTAAAGATTTTAATTTACCTAATACTTTTAATCCAACAGTTTTATTTATAGATTTTTCCTCATTGGAATAATTTATTTAGGTTTTTTTCCCCACAGACTTTAAATGCTGCATTGACGTTGGAAATATGTGATGTTATATTTTCCGGTGCTTCATATGCTCGGATAACGTTTTTTCACTAAAGAAACGTTATGTATTTTGCAACAGTCGGCTGATCGCTAAGCCCCACCCAATCACTTAATAACTGTTGCTATGCAGATTTACCACACACACACGCACGCACGCACGCACACACACACACACACACACACATCATTGTCATGAGTGTAATTTATTACATTAAGTCATTGGACCTATTGAATCAATCTGTCTTTGATTTCAAAGAGGTAACCAAAAGATCTATCTGAAATGACAACTGTGAACATTAACTAATTTTAAAAAAATCAGGTTTGACTGTTTTATTTTAAATGATTAAAACCAGCTTAGGTTGCCCGGAGAGTTATCCTGCAGACGTGCTGTAGAGATGATGAGCACTCATGTCTCTTCTCTGACAAAAAAAAAATGAAGATATTTTTTTACAACTCTGATCTCAGCATTCAAGCAAATAAACAAACAAAACTAAAAGTCACAAACACTGACCCTGGGCAACGTAGTCTGACTTGTTGTAAAGGTCTTAATAAGGCCTGTTGTAGGCCAGTACAGACACGATATATTGTGTTATTACTAGGGATGCACGATATTGGTTTTTTGAAACCGATACCGATAACTTCCTGCTTCTCAAGACCGATACCGATAACCGATAATAATATAATATATATATATATATTAAATGTACCTGTAGTTTTTGCACACCTGGTGGTAAAAAAAAGACTAAGTGAGCAAATGACATGAGCATTACTGCTATGAACAAAACAAAGCCAAGAACAGTTTTGACTCTTCAAAGTGACCATATTTATTTTCCCAAATAAAGTTCTTGCCTTTTTCAAAAGCCTCGTCGATAGGTAAAAGCCCCGGTGCCTTTGCAGCTGACTTTGGATTCGCCGCTAGTTTAGCAGCGCAGGCGTCTTCGTACGCTTTTAACACACCATCGTAGCGATGGCGATGTTTCAGGTGACTAATCAGGTTAGAAGTATTATAGCTCGTTGCCTTTTTCCCTCCTCGTGGAACTTCTGCATTGCATTTGTTAATACAAATAGCAAGCGAACTATCTAACTCTGAAACTTTGAAATAGTCCCATACTACCGACGACGTGTTTGTTTACTGTCCTGGCTTCACGGCCGCACACCATTTACGTCACAGCCAGGCATGAGAAGGGAGTGCTGGATTTGTGAAAAACAAAACCACTAATACCATAGTACTGGCAAAACGGGAGGAGCCGAGTGAAAAACAAGCGCCTCTCATCCCAATCCACCCACACCGCAGTATTTTTTTCCTTTTTTTCACCCAAAAAATATATTGTATATTATCGGGGCTATTACCGGTAATACTTGTATCGGGTTTATCGGGATGACGTCATAATTCCTAATATCGGACCGATAAAGCCTCCTAGGATATCAAGTATATCTCATCAGAGCTCTATGCTAAGCTCAATACTAACCACCTTAGAGGTTCAGTGCAAAATACAAGTAACAGTTTGAGACAAATCAAATGGGCTGCTTCCAACATTTTTAATAAGAAGTCTGAGTTCAGTGCAGACTGCAGTGTTGTGATGTCTTCGACCCATTTTGTTGTCTGTTTTGTGTCCAGAGTAAAATCATTGTCACTATAGTTTTTGTTTCTTTTTACGGTTGGTGTTTCGGCAGATGATAGGAGACTGTAACAGAAGTTTCATCAGTGGCTTCCTGTGGCAGAAGGAGAATGAATCAGCAACCCTCTGTTCTTAGCAGTGCCATCAACATTTCCTCAACCATTACACCACATTTCTTTATTGAGTCATGAAAAACCCTCACACCTGAACTATAAACACTCTTCTAATCTAATGGCTCATTTCTGTCACTTCACACACCTCCGTCCTCACTAAATTTATATTATTCCTTTCTGTCCAAAATCTAAAGCAATAAATCACAGTAATGTTTCCTCCTCTTCATGTAAGGACACATTAGCCATTTAGCCACTGAGGCTGCGGCCACACGAGGACAAAAACGGCTAAACGCATAGGATTAACGCAAATGCAATAGCAAAAAAGCTTCCGTCCACACGCAATAGTTATCCGGATAGTGTCTGTCCACACGAGACCGCTCCGTTTAGCTCCATCCGCTGGAGAAGCTGCAGTACATATGCAGGAGCCTGTACGTGGCGCTGTAACTTCCTCCACAAAAGCAGCGAATAAGCATGGTTGTCATGGTTGCCCTTCTGTTTATTTTCCGCGGTGGGGGCCGAGGGAACCGGGCAGAGTTTTTTGCCAGTCAACGTGTATTAAAGTTTAAATCTTCCGGACAAAATTATAAAAGTGCCGGTCAAAGGTCTTCTTTGTTATTTATTGAGCTTTAAAACAAATGAATAACGACTCTATATAATATAATAATAAAATACACGGAGCCTCTCTTTTTCCTCCCTCTCTTCGGACAGCGTCAGTGTCTGTCTCATGCAGCAGCTCATCCAGTAATCAGTGACCCGGCCGACAGTAAAAATAAACATATTTATAACTAGTTTAGGTAGTTTGAGAGGTAATTAAAATAGCTAAGGGTGATGATCTGACTTGAAGTGTGTGTTTTGCTGCAGCGGGAGGAGCTGCAGGTGAGCAGAGCTGCGTGTCTCCGTCCTGTCAGATTATACTTCACTCGCGTTTAGGTCCATATCGAGAGAAAGATAAATAATCTGAATTCAGTGTGCAGTTTACTTTGACGCGGGGGTGAGCAGCAGAGGTGGGGAGAGGCGGGGCTATTGCCTCATCATTATCAGAAAATGATCGTATAGGGCGTACACACGGAGCCGTTGGACCCCCCCAGAGCGTTGCGTATGCCTTTCTATCCACCTTGGGACCCGTTATCGTTTCCTCAGTCGTTTAGTGCCGTATTCGGTCGTCCTCGTGTGGCCGAACGGTCTATATGACACTAAACAGTAACGCAAACAACCGTTTTCGTCCTCGTGTGGCAGCAGCCTGAGATGATATGGGATGTACTTTATAAAACCCTGAGGGAGCTTAGTGGACCTAGAACAGCAGATGCTTTTATCTTCCACGGCTTTTGTAGCATCCATTTGGCTTTTATATTGTTTGATGACAACAGGAAGTAGTGTATGGTCCTTGGGTTGTTGGAGAAGAGCAGCACTACAAATGCAAGCTTTTGAAGAGGCAATAACGTTTTTTTAGTCCAGCCATTATACAAAATTAAGAGATTATAACTGCAGAGGCTTGAAAGGATTTGTAACACTTGCTAAAGTGCCGGAACAGTCCCTAAATATTGAAGGTTTATGTCACGTCCATTTTGAACTACTAACAGAAGAGCTTTTTCTTTAAATCAGTGTTAATACATTTTCTTCATTGTTTGTGTGTGTGTGTGTGTGTGTGTGTGTGTGTGTGTGTGTGTGTGTGTGTGTGTGTGTGTGTGTGTGTGTGTGTGTGTGTGTTCATCATGGTCCACCTCATTGTCTCTAAACTGCTCTTCCCTTCCTCTGTTCAGATCGAGGCAGTGACACGGACGGTGTCCTGCCCGCCGACTGTCAAGCAGGTCAGAGACTCATGGAGATCCACTGTAAGTTTCACCTGCAGCCTGTGAAACCTGCTGCTAAAAGATGATGCACCACACAAAGAAACATAAAACGATGTCATAGTTAGTTAAAACCGGCTTAAAGTCAAATTGATTACAAAAAGTCAGGAGAATGAATGAATTAGCCTAGCTTGATAACGTTGACACTAGGGATGCCAGCGATTATTCAATTATTCGAATATTCGTTACTGTCTCCATAATCGAAAATTCTTCTTTTTTTTTTTAGTTTCAACCAAAATATAGACTAATGCTAATAATAGTAATAGTATTAATAATTGTAAATGGCCATTGGTCACACCACCAGTTTGTTTTACTGTAAACTTGGAGGAAGCCTGCAGCGCAGGCTGCGCAGAGTGCAGACTGCTGCACTCAGCGCAGCCCTTCGCTGCGCTGCTACACACCGACCCCCCCCCCCTCTCCGTTACACGTGCGATTGATTTATTGGAGTGAGAACACAACTAAAGATGAACAAAGGAAAGAAGAGTTCCTCGTGGAACTACTTCAAACTGACAAGTGCAAATGAAGTCAAATGCAAGTGGAGTACTTCATGACCACAGAGTGTGAACGTTGTGATCAGCTGTTTTAGCGCAGTTCTCCAGTGAAGGGGGGGGTGGGGGGGAGTCAAGTTTTGGCACAATTTCGCTGTAAAGACCGACGTTAACAGCAGCCCTTTTTTTCTCTCCCGGGAGGGGGGGGGGGGGGGGGGGCGCGCTGTCGAATAATCGATTATTATTCGCCAGGGCTATTCGATTTTGATCATGGTCAGTTTCTGACATCCCTAGTTGACACTGCAATGTCCACCCTGCACACTCAATGCTTTGGTCATCCCACGTTATTCAAAGGAGGGTTTTATTAGTTTATTTGACCTAATAAGTCTCCATGTCAAAAAGGCTTATTTCTAGGGGCCATGTGCATCACACCATCAAAAATCCATACCAAAAAACGAATTTTTTCACCATTTCCCACAATTGTACTTTCTTAAACTGGAGTGTTGACTCTTTTGGAAATTATGTTTTTAATTTATTTTGTATTTGATGGCCTGAACCAGCACACAAACTTTATAAAAAATAGTATTGAGAATAACACAAACGAGGGCCCAAATTAATTAAAATTAAATGTAATTGTTAGTGGTGCACGATAATTATCGGGCCGATAATTATCGGGCCGATATTAGGAATTATGACGTCATCCCGATAAACCCGATAACAGTATTAATAGCCCCGATAATATACAATATATTTTTTGGGTACAAAAAAATTAACAAATACTGCGGTGTGGGTGGATTGGGATGAGGGGCGCTTGTTTTTCACTCGGCTCCTCCCGTTTTGCCAGTACTGTGGTATAGTGGTTTAGGAAGAGGGGAGTTTTTCACAAATCCAGCGCTCCCTAACTCATGCCTGGCTGTGAAGTAAATGGTGTGCGGCCGTGAAGCCAGGACAGTAAACAAACATGTCGTCGGTAGTATGGGACTATTTCAACATTTCAGAGTTAGATAGTTCGCTTGCCATTTGTATTAACAAAAAAAAGTTCCACGAGGAGGGAAAAAGGCAACGAGCTATAATACTTCCAACCTGATTTGTCATTTGCTCACTACTAGTCTTTTTTTTACCACCAGGTGTGCAAAAACTACAGGTACATTTAATATATATATTATATTATTATCGGTTATCGGTATCGGTCTTGAGAAGCAGGAAGTTATCGGTATCGGTTTCAAAAAACCAATATCGTGCATCCCTAGTAATTGTAGGTGTAATATTCAGCTTTCTAAACTCATTTGATGTCAGTCAAATCAAAATCATTGTAAAGCCACTATATTTCATAAAGGTTATAATTTGCGCAAAAGGGCTTGCTTCCCTTAAGGTTAGGCTTTATTGAGACATTGGTTTAACAAAGGTATTAAGAAAGTTACTGCATGTTTGAAGTGGGTCCTTGAGTTCAGAGTGAACAGATAAGTTGATGATTTTATACTTTCAAGACCAAGCAGGTCACAGCAGGTGTGGACAGAGTTTATTGCTGCTTGAAATGTGTCGAACTTCTAGTTAGTTACTCCTCGAGTAAAACGCTTTGCATGACTTCTATGCAAACCCCTCAGTAGTATCAAACTTTGCATATATGAGCGTTAGTGATAGCTGAGCTGCTGTAGCACACACGTGTCCGAACTCTGTTTGATTTGTATAAACTGAGATATCAGTTCTGTGAGAAAAAGATAAGGCGATTCACCAGTCTGCCCGTGACTGCGGGTTAGTGGACACTGCTATTACTTGATATTAGGGCTGCACGATATTGAAAAAAACTGACATTGTGCGATATATATTGCGATATGAAAACATACAGGAATTGAAGAAAAGACAGTTTTTTCTGTCAGCAAACCATCCTTTCTTGAACTTTAATGCTATACAATTAGTCTTTTTCTAACTATATTTAACCGGATGAAGGATTTTAGTCACGGACGTCTGGATCTTAAGTTATCAGAGCAACAAGCTGAGCTAGCTCGGTTAGCAGCGCCGCACTGCCCTGGAGAAACACATGAAACTACTTTATTCAGTGTTTTTACCTTTAATCACCGGGTCCGTTTGCTTTGGCGATTTGATTGTGATTGGTGGTTTGCTGTGCATGCAGAGCCTGCATGTCACTCACTCAAGTACCCCTGACATGAGAGCCGCGCGAGTTTTCCTTTTGTAGCAAGCAGCAAAAATAATTGTAACATGACATGTTTGAGTTAATTTTCCTACTTAATATCGCACGTCCTAAAAAATATATATATATTAAAGAATTATAAAAAAAATCGCACGTCCTGCGATGTGAATATCACCACGACACGGTATATTGTGCAGCCCTACTTGATATCAAATATAATGTGACCGAACAAAAGACACACTTTTCTCAAAGATTTTAATTGACCTAATACTTTTAATCTCAGTTTTATTTATAGATTTTTCCTCATTGGAATAATTTATTTTTATTTATTTAGGGGTTTTTTCCACAGACTTTAAATGCTGGATTGATGTCGGTTGCATACTAGTAACATATAGAAATATGTGATGTTATATTTTCCGGTGCTTCATATGCTCGGATAACGTTCTTTCACTAAAGAAACGTTATGTATTTTGCAACAGTTGACTGTTCGCTAAGCCCCACCCAATCACTTAATAACTGTTGCTATGCAGATTTACCACACACAAGTCATTGGACCTATTGAAACCATCTGTCTTTGATTTCAAAGAGGTAGACAAAAGATCTATCTTAAATGACAACTGTGAACATTAACTTATTTTAGTTACCAGTTCAGTACCAGAAATAGTAACGGTTAAAACATTTATTTTAAATGATTAAAAACATCCTTGGTTGCCAGGAGAGTTATCCTGCAGACGTGCTGTAGAGATGATGAGCACTCATGTCTCTTCTCTGACTAAAAAAACAATGAAGAGAATTTTTCACAACTCTGATCTCAGCATTCAAGCAAATAAACAAACAAAACTAAAAGTCACAAACACTGACCCTGGGCAACGTAGTCTGACTTGTTGGGTCTTAATAAGGCCTGTTGTAGGCCAGTACAGACATGAGATATTGTGTTATAACTGTTATGCAGCTATAAAGCCTCCTAGGATATCAAGTATATCTCATCAGAGCTCTATGCCAACTGCTTTAGCATGCTAAGAAGCTTGACATAACTAGCATAGAAATATATTCACTTGATGGGGGAGGGGTTAAGCGAGCGGTCCATAGCATGACCGTTATTGTTATGTGCATGTTTAACCAACAAAATATATGGTGTTAAGCTTGGATTTCATTTTGCAGAATGGGAAAATAACTGAATATGTACGACTTTGTATCTGTGGCACCATTTTAAATCAATGTCATGTCCAGTAATGTGTATTACCCCCAAATTGTTTTGTGCAATTTCTCCAATAACTCTTGTTTTGTTTGAATAGGTCTTCAGTCTCCTGTGAAAGATTGAACTGTTTCTCCAGCTCTATTCTAAATGTCTGACTGTTTCCTCTGCAGGCTCCTAAGAAGCCGACGACAGTCAAGAAGGAGTCGAAGGAGAAGAGGGAGAGCAACGAGGAGAGCAAGGAGAACCTGAAGGCCAAGTCGGACGACTCTGGAGAGGAGAAGAACGGCGACGATGACTCTCAGAAAAACGGACCCAAGACAAAAAAAGGTAAATATGGATTAAGCAGGTGGCCTGTTTGCATGCTGAAAGAACAAATTGTTAATAATCAAAAGTAGCATGTGCTAATGCGTGCATATTAAAAGTACTTGGTGTAAAAACGGTTATCAAGATTGGTCAAATATTTATTTTAACCCCCAACTTCACTGGCATGTTGTCTTAATCACTTTGACTTTTTAGGAGAAAAGTCTAACCTGTCATATTTTTAACCTACATCCAAAGGTTTTAGGGTTAAATAATAGGGATGCTCCGATCGATCGGTCACCGATCGAGATCGGCCGATACTCACTCTCTACCGATCGATCGGTGCTCTCTAAACATGCCGATCGCGAGAGCCGATCGCATGACGTAAAATACATGACACTTTTCTCTGTGTGCGGCAAAACAAGCTCGCCAAAATGACTTTACCGGTCTGGCAGTATTTCAAGGTGTCCGAAAAAGACAGTAAAATAGCGGAATGCAACGTGTGTGAAGCAGAAATCCTGCAGCTCCACCTGCTGTGACGGACCGGTGAGCGGAGCCAAACACACAAGAGTTAGACCTACTTAGCTATTTGATCTACCTCTGGAACAAGCTAAACTAGTTATAAATATATTTATTCTTCACTGTCGGGTCACTCATTACTGGATCAGTGAGCTGCATGAGATGCTGTCAGGAGGGAGAGAGAGGGGGAGAGAGAGAGGGAGAGTGGAAAAGAGAGCGGAAAAGAGAGCGCTTCCGCTCATTTCTCCCGTGTTATTATCCAAAGTGAATGTAAACTTGAATAATGTACATCATTTGAAAGTAATAATTAAGTTGATTGTTGTTTGTGGAAGCGCCATTAACTGAGCCCCATTAACTGAGTTTTAAACATCACTCTAAATGGAAGATTTAAAGTGATGTTTAAATCTTCCATTTCGGCCCGCCCACTTGATCGGATCGGCGATCGGTATCGGCCAATACTGATTCCGGCGATCGGCCCCGAAATTGGCGATCGGAGCATCCCTATTAAATAACAAATAGCTTTGTTTAAGTTTGAATACATTCCCAAATTATTACAATGCAATAAATGTAATGAGCAAGTTTTAATACAGCTACCTTTATAGCAGACGACTTAAGCAGGGCTCAAGCCGCTCAACGCTAACTTTTAAAAGTGGTTGCCAGGCTGGCAACCAGGCATCAGCTTTTGGTTGCCAAAACTGAAAATACGGTTGCCATTTTTAGTCACCTTATATTTTAAATAATTAAGATACTATACATTTATACATCAACTTAATAATGAAAATGGGACACAAAAGAATGTTCAAATGCTTTATTACAATAAGTAATTAACGGAATTAAGTGAAACTTAAGTAGTAGTAAACTTCCACCCTCAATTGCTGGTATACAAAATACCAGTAGTGCAGCTCTTGTTAGGTTATCATCAGCCTTTTATATTTCTAGAAACAATACTGGCATACAGAATGTGATGGTGAGGATTTCACCACAGACCACCACTTTCTTTAGCAACCAGTTTAGTTGTGTGTTTTCTGAACTTTTCCATGAGCATATACCTTTTTACATATTTTGAGGATTAGTCTGTTTTAATTAATTAAAAACATTCCACATCGCAGAGAGATGTATCAATCAGATTTAACATGCGGACGTGCTGTAGAGATGATGAGCACTCATGTCTCTTCTCTGACTAAAAATCAATGAAGAGAATTTTTACAACTCTGATCTCAGCAATGAAGCAAGTAATTACAGATTTAAACCCTTAATTAGGAGCGGCTGACTCATTTTAGAATAAGTGTGTTTGGCTATAGTTAAACACACTTATGTTAACTCTGAGGGGGGTTGAAGCTTGAATACGCACAAATGTTTTTTTCATCTTGCAGTTTCACAAACTAATTCCCCACATTGCTGCTGTCAAAATGTCATAGTGAATAAAGCGTTTTGAGCTTGTTCTGATATTATTCCAGCAGTCATTTGCGTGTCATTGCTCCTGTAGCAGTGACTCAGCCACAATCTTCGTATTTTTCCCTCTTTACTCTCTCCCTCCTACCCTACCTCCCTCTCCTTCTCTTACCTACTCAGTCAGCCGATAGACACAGGGCCACATCACTTAAACCTGGCCGTCATTTCCTCTTGCTGCTTGTGTGTTATCTGTCACACACTCGCCCACACAAATCCCCCTAAACCAGATAGTGTTTTAACAGCAGAACACTAATGCACCCCGCTGGCCGGCAGAGGTACTGCAGAGGACTTTGTGCTGTTTGACCAACACAAAGACTCAGCACTTTTAGAGTCACAATTAGTTATGATGAACGTTCTAAAAGCAGTACCCTCAAATAAACAATGACTATCTCTCCCAAACAGTCTTCTTGATATGAGGTATTTGCAGGTCACTAAGTTTAAAATACTTTATCAGCTTAGAAGGTGTCGATGCTTTCAAAATACTTACATTTATTTGCGTTTTTTTTTAAATGTGGTTGATGCTCATCTGCTTCTTTAAAATATATATGTATTTAATATTTTAAAAAATCACAGTATAATTACCTATAGGCAGCAATTTTTGACTGCCTAAGAGAAATCTTAAATTGTTGCAGGAAAAAATAGTCCTAAAGAACAGTACCCCCTTTTTAGCTTACTTATATATTTCCAAAACATTTGGTTAAAATGAAAATGAGAAATAACAATTATTATTATTATGACAAATAAATGATTGAGGTGATGACTACACACACCTTTATTACACATACAGCTGAATTAGTGTCTAAATGACAAATGTTTGCTCACGGCATTGCCTCTTTCTGTCGTTACAAATAGGAAACAAGCAGAAGTGGGTTCCCCTGATGATCGAGGTGAAGTCTGAGGGTCCCAGGGAGCGTTCCGCCTCCAGGAACAACAGCCGGCAGAACGAAAACCCCCGTCTGCCCCCCAACGCCAGGAACGACCTCAGAGGTCAGTGTGTTCAGGTCACTTTCTGCAGTACAGATGCTCTTACAGAAGTCTGACAAAGGCAGTGCTGAAACACTGAACACATTCTTTAGTAGCTATTTTTTCTAGTCTTTGTCTGCAGTGCAGACTTTTCAATCAAATCGGACGTGCTGAAGAAGTGATGAGATCTTCATGTCTCTTCTCTGACTAAACATCAATGAAGATAACCTTTCACAACTCTGATCTCAGCATTTAAGCAAACCAATACAACTGAAATAACCTTACCTAGCTGGTTCAACATGAAGATTTAAATGCCAGGAGATATTGACTCTAGTTTTACTGTTTGACTTGTGACAGCAGATTTTAAATTGGTTGTACAGGATATGTCGGTATAACTGCATCTGCTTGATCTATTGGAGACATTACTGCTTTTAGCTGGTTGAGACGGTGTGCATGACTCAGCAGCAGGATGTGGACCGATCTGCTTCTGCTTTGATAACCCTGCTCTTTAAATGTACATTTATTAAGGAAAGGAAGTGTGTGTGTGTGTGTGTGTGTGTAGCATAGCGGAGATTCTATCTTAAATGCAAGATTTCTAGTTAAAAGTAACCTTCTTTTGATCAAAATCAGCAATAGTTATGCAGACGATTCTGCCAACAGGATTTGACAGTGGTTTTATTCTACTGTGCTGCTGTGTTTGTGCTAAAGGCTGTTTGTTTCCCTGCAGACTGGCACAGTCAAAAGTACGAGCGGGAGTGGCGTGACGACCACGACGAGGTGTCCAGCGTGAAGAGCGAGGGAGCACCTTTCCGAGGAGGGTTCAGAGGTCGAGGACGTGGAAGAGGGAGAGGCCGGGGGAGAGGCAGAGGAAGAGGTATGTGTGGGGGTTTTTCTTCATACTTATAGAAAAAAATGTTAAATAGAACTGAGTAATACAACAATAGATGGAAACAAAAGTAACTTTCTTTTTTTGTTTCCTGAAAAATGGAGGTTAGAATTTCCTCATTTTTTGTGTGTTGGTTAGGAGTAGAGACTTTCTTTAGTACCATTTTAGTTACTCGACAGTGTAACAAATGATAAAGAATGTCATTTTGATGTTGACACTCAAATATTAAGAATGTAGTGAGATAAGGTAAGATGGATAAGGTTTGTACGAACTGACACACAGGATGAAAAGTCATATACGCATAATCTTAGTAGTTAGCTTATGGCTATTTTTGTTAAACATAATCAAATAAAAATTTCTCTTACCTCATTTGGAGATGTATGGGTCAAAAGTAGCCTTCAGGCGTGCTGTAGAGATGATGAGATCTTCATGTCTCTTCTCTGACTAAACATCAATGAAGATACTCTTCACAACTCTGATCTCAGCATTTAAGCAAGTACGTTTTCATTTCCACAGGATAGCTCAGTGGTTAGTTTTCGGACTGCCAGGTCTGCAGATCATCAAGCACTGTCCCCCCCCTCTGTCCCCCCTTTCAATGCTGCATCTACAAATAAAGGCACTCTGGCCTGATTTTTAAAAATAAAAATCTTGCGAGAAATGTTGTTTTCGGTCTTTCAAATATGGAGATTTGGATGTCAAATAAAACTAATTATTAATATAGGAAATAATTGGTCGATTAATGGCTACAATAAGTTGTAATCAATTACAGCCCTGAAGTTGTATTGTTCAGCAGTCATAATGAATGGTAGTGTAATTCCCTACAAACAGTGGGGTTAATATGTTAATATCTTACTGGTAAGAATAAACGTTTTGTAGGACCATCACAGTTTCTTGTAATCAGACACATGACACTGTTTTTGAATGGTTAAAGACATGAAACAACAAGTTGTGGCTTTGGGAAGCTATGACTGGTACATGCTGTGCAGCTGAAGGGCAATAACTTCCCTGGATAAAACAAACAAGCTGCAATGTGTATTCACACATTTCACCTACTGCAAACTAAAGCTTCATAGCACACAGACATGAGAGTAGCATCAATCCTCATGTATTTGAAACCTGACATATTCTGTCTAGTTTTGGTAATGTTTTGGCTGACTCTGCTCTCAAACTGGGTGGTTGGCGACCCTCGCTGGCCCCACGGAGGGTACAGAGAAAACAGAAAGTGCAATAACAAGCAGTGAGTGTTGAAAAGAGTAGAGGCATGTTGGATCCAGCAGCAGAGGCGGGTTTCCCCGAAGGCCTGTTAGTTTTGGCAGGTTATCCTTTCTCTTCCCTCGCTGTGTTTCACTCTGTTTTTATACACATTGTCTTTTCTTACTCTATTCCCTCTTCTTTATTTTCCTATTAACTGTCTCGATTTTCAGCCTCCTCTTTCACAAAACCCAGCTCCAGACTGAGATGGTGAAAGCACTTCTCCCTTTTTTATTTGAAGAGTGAAGCCAAGTTTAAAAAATAAACAATGAGTAGTTTGAAATAAAGTAATTGTCCATTACGTCCAGCTTAACGTCCCTCCTGTCTCCTTAAGGACGAGCAACAGCATCTCAGAATACAGTAAATATAGTCATTGCCAAATGTATCAGTTTCATTTTAAGGGCATTTTTAAACATTGTTTTAAATATAATAGAACCACATGCAGCATTAGGATTATTTTGCAAGTGGTGATGTGATCATGTGGTATTTTCACTTATAGACAGAATACAGGACATTTTGTATGTTATATTTTTCAGGAAACTAAAAAAAATATTTAACGGCCACTATTAAATCTTTTTCTGTCCTTTCAAGGCCACTATGACCACCATTACGGCTACAAGTCCTACGACATGAAAGACGGTTCCTGCGGCCAGAAGTTTGGCAACACGGTGACCTACTACTACGACAACATGAGCAGCAACGACCTTTTCTCCGTGGACCACGACCATCTGAAGGACTACATCAAGAGGCAGATGTAAGTTTGGCTCCTTCTCCTACAGAAGTCAGACAGAGGCAGTGCTGAAACACTGAACATGGGAACAACACGTTCTTTAGTAGTAGCAGGTTTTTCAAGTCTGAGATTTTCTGAGCAGATTTTCAATCAGATCCTACCTGCAGACGTGCTGATGAAGTGATGAGATATTCATGTCTCTTCTCTGAAGAACATCAATGAAGATAACCTTTCACAACTCTGATCTCAGCATTTAAGCCAGGGGTGCCCAACCGTCGATCGTGATCGACCGGTCGATCGCGGGGAGATTCCCAGTCGATCGCGAGATGTGTCTAAAAATAGAACAACAATATTCTGTTTTATCGTTAATTAAACCTTTAGCATAATCTTCCTGTGCCAGAATAATGCACTTGAACGCATCAAAGCTTTGTGATTGGCCAGCGTCACCCCATGTGTCGGGGCGTGGCTGGTGGGCAGTGGGCACTAGTTGGCTGACGCTGTCCGTGTCAACAGGAGTGACAGTCCGCACACTCACAAGACCGCAATTATGGCAGAAGCAAAAAAGCCCAAAATATATAATTTTCACTCCGAGTGGGAGGATGATTATTTTTGTATCTATTCCAATTCAAAGTCCATCTGTCTCATGTGCAATGCGAGCGTGGCTTTATCGAAGAAGGGTAATTTAGGAGCGGCATTTCAAAACAGTGCACAAACGCTACAAGACGGAATTCGTAGGGCAGAATTAGGAGGGAATTCCCCTTTTGGGAGCCAAAAGGGGAATTCCCTCCTAATTCTGCCATAAGCTCCCAAAAGGGGAGGGGCCTGAAAGGACAGCTAAATGCACAGCAGTCCATTTTCACCAGGCCCAACAACAAGAGCAAGGCTGCTACCATAGCATCTTATCGTGGCAGTCCCGTTCTTGCGAAACACATGAAGTCTTTCAAAGACGGCGAAGTTGTGTAAGAATCATTCCTGGAGGCTGCCGACACGCTTTTGGGGGACAGTAAAAATAACAGTAGCATTTAAACAGGTTTTTGATATAATAAAAACTCAAGTTAGATACCGTTATTAATGAGCTGTAAGTTTTAGTTTGTTTGAACTTATTCATTATAATTATTGTACAAAATGGTATAAGAATGCAAACATTAAATTGATTAAAGTCTATTATCAATTCAGGTTAAGAAACTAGTGTTGCTTGCATCCTATTTTAAAGGCATTTATTTTTATACTCTACTAAAATGCAACAAAAAAGGGTTTGATTCTATTAATTTTGTCTTTTTTATTGCACTTTGGCAGCAGATTCCTGTGTAGCTTCAGATCTGAGTTGTCTTATTAGTAAGCCTAATTTATACTTTTGTAGCAACACTATTTTTATATAATGGCAAAGAAAGGGTTCAGAGTCTTTTATTTTTTCCCTGTGTCATATGTGGCAGCACTTTTCAATGTTTCTTGAAAACATTACCACTGTAGTATGTGACGTGTGAATAAACTCCAACTCTGTATAAACAACACTGTTGTGTAACTTCAGTTAAATACTTGTATGTGTGTAGATTAGAAAGAGGTAAGATAAAGCATCTGCAGTATTTCATGAAGTATTAATCGTACAAAGGTCAGTTTTATACAAATAGAAGTGTGTATTTACCTGGTAGTAGGCTGTCAGTAATGGCTACGCCTCTCTATTTGGACTGGTAGATCTCGGCAGACTGGCAACTTTAAAAGTAGCTCTCGGATCAAAAAAGGTTGGGCACCCCCTGATTTAAGCAAACCAATATGTGACAAAGCCATATCTAACTGTGATCAAGTGAACAATAACTGTTCTAATCAAAGTACATTTAAAACTTTATATATTTATTTGATGAGTTATTGTAGTGTGAAACAGATTAAATCATCTTTACCCAAATCTTTGCTACATCATTTTACCAACTAGAGTTCAGGCTACAAGCTTGTCATCTGTTTTGGAAGCTTTTTGAACTCGGTAAAGTTAAAAAAAAAAAAAAAAGGCCCTAGAAGTTATTTAAAGTTATAAAGGTCCTTGCTTCTAATGAACCTCTGTGGTTATGATTAATCTAATTTACATACAACCTCAGATAACATTTTCCAAAACAACTGTGTCTCCTTCTAAATGAAACCCCTTACCCATCCACAACAGGTCAGTTTGGCAGATGTCGACACTTCCCCATGTGTTGAGACAGCTGAACTGCAGTAGCATAACATTTTCCTCGTGTGCACTCAGTGCCCCCTTCAGTTTAAATCTCTATCAAGTCACTTAGAGGCTTTGAAATCCTGTCAAATATTCTGCTTTTGATTAGGGGTTCCTTGGGAGGTATTCTTTCCCATGTGGCAATGCCTGTTTCCACAATGTTTTTAATACTCTTTTCATTTGTTCTGCTCCTGGTCTGACTGGGTTCTCATTTGGATAAGATATATCTTGTTTCGCTTACTGCTCTCTTGTGCTTCCGTAAAGCAGGGACATTTTAAAGTGAAATATGTGAGGAGTCGTCTACATACAGCTGATTTGTGTCCCTGTTCTCCTGCCCCCTTTAGTGAGTACTACTTCAGCCTGGACAACCTGGAGCGGGACTTCTTCCTGCGGAGGAAGATGGACCAGGAGGGCTTCCTGCCCCTCAGCCTCGTCGCCAGCTTCCACCGAGTGCAGGCCCTCACCACCGACGTGAACCTAATCTTGGAAGTAAGCACATTTATCACAGTACAGTGACGTTGGAAAACATCATTTTAGCTGTGATGTGGTAAGTGAGTCAAAACTGTCAAACTGTTGTTTATCCATAGTTAATTCAATTAAAGTTTTTGATGAGTTGAGTTAAATCAGCTACATTTCAAGTATAAAAGCATATAATAGAAACTTTGAATACTGCCAAAATTTAAAAACGTAGTATAATTAAAACCAATGCTCCTCAGATAAAAGCTCTACATTTTAAAGACTAGTTTGATGTTTGGGAAATAAACATATTCGTCATGTGACGAATGTAATACTGTCCATTACTTGGCAAATTGTTATTTTTAAATGTTGACTTTTGTATGCATGAAAACAAGCTATTATGGGTTATTCAGTTTTCTTTACGAGGTGTTGGTGAAGCTTTAAATTTGAGATTTTCATGGCAGATTTTCAATGAAATCCTACCTGCAGACGTGCTGATGAAGTGATGAGATCTTCATGTCTCTTCTCTGAAGAACATCAATGAAGATAACCTTTCACAACTCTGATCTCAGCATTTATGCAAACCAATATGTGACAAAGCCATATCTAACTGTGAACAAACACTGCTCTAATCACAGTACATTTAAAACTTTATACACATATATTTATTTGATGAGTTATTGTAGTGTGAAACAGATTAAATCATCTTAACCCACATCATTTTACCAAACTAGAGTTCAGGCTACAAGCTGGTCATCTGTTTTGGAAGCTTTTTGAACTCGGTCGAGTTAAAAAACTTAGTATAATCGAAACCAATGCACCTCAGATAAAAGCTCTACATTTTAAAGACTAATTTGATATTTGGGAAATAAACCTATTCGACATGTGACAAATTCAATACTTGGCCATTACTTGGAGAATTGTTATTTTTACACTTCGGCTTTTGTATGCATGAAAACAAGCTATTATGGTTATCCACTGTTCTTTACGAGGTGTTGGTCGAACATTAAAGGATTTTCTTATGAAGGAAAATGTATCTCCTTAATGCCATTTATGAAAATATGAGGTCATGCTTGAGACGCACTGAACACAAACGTATTACTTCATATCCTTTGACATACGAGCGATCCTTCATGCGGTACCGCATCCCTGTTATTAATGCTCAGACTATCTGACCCGTCGTCTCTCCTAACAGGCTTTAAAGGGCAGTCAGGAAGTGGAGATAATTGACGGGAAGATTCGTCGGAAGGTGGACCCAGAGCAGTGGCCCCTCCCGGGACTGGCCATGCTCAACCAACCCCAAACAGATTTCTCCCAGCTCATCAACTGCGCAGAGTTTATCCCGAGACAGATGCCCGATGAGCCCAGAGGTGAGCAGTCTGATCTACTCTTAACCTGTTAATGAAACTGAAATTTGGATTAAAAAAAGAAAATCAAGTTTAGTTTTTCTCGATTCTGCTTTAGCAATTTGCAGGGTTCGTACGGGTGCTTGGAATCCTTGAAAATGCTTGAAATTTGACGTGGTGTTTTCAAGGTTGGGAAAGTGCTTGAATTTTGGGAATGGTGCTTGAAATTGAGATAAAGTGCTTGAGAATGTAAATGCTTTACTTTTACAATAAATTGCTGTCTGACTGAATAGTTCGCTTTTTAGATTAAAAGAAAAGAATTGCTTCGCTTCTACATAAAACAGTTCCGCTGCGGCCTTCCCGCGCTATGCGCGCGACATGCAAGTGTTTGTGTTACGTGTGACCTGGGCATTCTGATGAGAGTGATAGATGACTGTGTGCCAGGAGGTTGCAGTTTCAACGAGCGTTGGCTAGCAGAAGACAAATACAAGCCATGGCTAAGACGAGGGTCAAGCCCACCAGTAGCCTCCTGCAAAGTTTGCAAACATAACGATGCGAGAGTCTGCGCTGACGAGCCACATGAAAGGTACGCCGTAGTAGAGCATTTTAGATTAGGCTGTTGCATGTTACGTTTGTTTAAGCTAACGTTAGCTAGCTGAATAGCGAACTCGATTGAGGGATAATAATAATTGCAGGGGACAATCATTTCAGAGGAGCGTACCCATAGATATATATATAAACACTAGATGGCTCAAGCGGGAGTCGCCGGTGTAGCTCATCGGCGGCCCTCTTACCACAGTCAACAACTACTGCAACAGCTGTTGTGAGGTGAGTGATCTGCACAAAAATACTCTTAACTCGCTGAAATCTTGACTGATTTACAAATGGTTTGGTTTATTACAAACGTTATTAGCATTAGGGATCGACCGATATGGCTTTTTCAAGGCCGATACCGATACCGATTATTAGTAATCAAGGAGACCGATAACCGATATTTGGAACCGATATACATTTGCAGTAAAATCAGAAAATCTTGGTGTCAAAATGTAGAATAACACAAACTCCAACACAACTCAACACAACTTCTTTGAAATGCATTTAAGCATAGCCTATATTATGTTTAATGAACTTTTAAACATCTTACAACTGGTTTCCTCTCTGTGCCCTTTTCTTTAGTGCAGCCATCTGCTATGAGTTAGAGAGAGACAAGAAGTGGGGCAGCAGGCTGACATGCTTAACTAACAATAATGCTTAATTTATTATATCAAACCAATGCCTGTCTATCTAGCATAACATCCCAATAAACTGCAAAACACTAGTGCTAGCTAATGTTTTGCAAACTATTAAAAGTGAGGCTATTACAGTAGACTTAACGTTAGACTAGTAGCCTCACTTCTAATATTTTGCTAAACATTTGCTAAATACATTAGCTAATGAGCTTCACATATCAACCTGAAAGACTGCGAGGCTTCACTCGCAGCCCCCCCTCCGCACCACAGTTCCGCTGCGAGACGCTGCACGCTGACTGACTTCCCGCGTCCCTGTGTAACTGGGAAGCTGATAGAATTGGATCAATAGATCGTGCCGTTTTTGCAACTTCAGCATAGGGGATTGGGATGTTTATTGAACTTCGGCTTTCAACTGATTTACCTTCAAAACACATGTATGGCTCTGCCGCTCAGCGCTGCTGCTTGCCTCTGTCTGTGTCTGCGTTCTTCGCACCTGCCTGTAATCTGAGAAGGTCCCGCCTCTATGGCTGGCTCCCGCCCGGAAAATCGTCAGTGTTGATTGACACTTCAGTAATAGCCTATCAGATAGCGCTGTGGGCGGGACATTGCTCGTGTACAGAGAGTGGTGACTGCAGACAGAGAAACGGCCGCATCAGAGCCAAAGTTTTATCGGCAATTTTATAAAAAAAAGGCCGATACCGATAATCGGTCAAATGATGAATATCGGCCCCGATAATCGGCCTGGCCGATAATCGGTCGACCCCTAATTAGCATGGCTATGATACAGGAGACATGTTGAAAAAAACAAGTTAATGATTATAAGTATGTAGTATCATAACTACATCTTTGATGATTATAACGAACCAAACGGTTTGAAAATTGGTTGGAAATTGAGCAATCTACGGTTATTTCAATAGTGCACCATATACTTAATGTTATGAATGAGCGAGCTGCCTGTGGCAAGATTGCCGCCATGTGGCAACGTCGGTCTCCATTGGCCAGCAGCGCGGGTGAGTCATCTAGTGTTTATATCTATATATATCTATGAGCGTACCTATGTTATGTGCGTTACAGTCGCAATCATGTGGTGTTCAGAGGATGAAGCACTCACGGCATTTCGTGTTATAGTCACGAAATATAATCTATTGATTCGACACAGAGCGATTTTGAAAGCAATGTATTTCTACTGGTAGTATGTTTCATGCCTAAACCAAATGTGACCTGATCTATCGAAATCAGTCACATTGACCCAAAGACACATTTTCGTTTGTATTACTGGTCTGGGGGAAGCTCGCGAGTGTGTTTGTGTGTTTGTGTATTTTTGCGTTTGTGTACCGGGGAAACACTTACAAGAAATACTGGCTGTTGTTATGCTTGCTGTGATGTTACATTAGTCTGTTCTCTGCTTGTAATTATGCCGTTACAAGCTTCAAAGTTGTATTTATCATCTGAATTTGCCGAACAAGTTTAATATTCTGAAAGCCAATACTTTGTTTATTTGAAAACAGATGAAAACAAACTGTCTTTTATATCAAATTGAAGTATTATACAAGTAAAACTACATGTTGCTTTAATCCCATGTAATTGTAGAATGAACAGTCTTCCTTTGAATATGTATAAGTGCAGACGACACAAGTCTACTCTGCTGTGGGGACGATTTAGAACAGCTATTGGTCACAATGGAGAAGGAACTGAGCAGGATGAAGATCTGGTTTGACCAAAATAAATTAACATTGAACGCAAGCAAAACCAAACTCATAATATTTGGGAATCGATCGACCAATACAGAGAAGAAACTCACTATAAATGGCGTCCAATTAGAAAGAGTATCGGAAATAAAGTTCCTTGGAGTAATCATAGACAATAAATTAAGTTGGAAACCACATATAAGCTATATCAAAGCCAAAATATCCAAATCAATAGCAATTCTGAATAAAGCCAAATACCTAATTAATCAAGCTTCTTTGTTTATGCTGTACTGCTCCTTCATACTTCCACACATGATGTATTGTGTGGAAGTTTGGGGGAACACATATAAAACAAATACACATCCTATCTTCGTCCTGCAAAAAAGAGCCATACGAGTTATACATAAAACTACCGACAGAGAACCAACAAATAAATTGTTCATCAAACTAAAAACACTAAAACTACAAGACCTGGTTGACTATAAAACTATTCAAATTATGTTCAAAGGCGCAAATCAACAATTACCTCATAATATCCAGGGACTTTTCACACAGAGAGAAAGCATACACATGTTGATAGGAAACTGCATTTTCAAAAAACCACCCGTACGAACAAATGCCAAACTTCATTGCATCTCATCAAAAGGTGTTAGTCTGTGGAATAACTGTAACGATGCACTGAAATATTGTGCAAGTCTATCTAAAATGAAAGTATTATTTAGGAGTCAAATCATTAATGGTTATGAACAGGACCTGTAAAATCCAATTTGTTGTTATTTCTTGTAATTGTAAAAAGTAATTTCTTTCTGATTGTTTTGTAAAAAAAAAAGGATTAACAAGACAAACATGTCGCTGATGACGATGACCTAATGTTTTATAAGAAAAATATATGTTGGAGGGGGTAGGACCAGAAAAGTTTTTTTAAGCTTCTTCTTGCCCCTGTTGAACATGAACAGAGACTATCTGAAAATTATTATTATTATTTTTTTTGGTACTTTGTTATAATTATTAACCTGAGTGAAAAGAAGAAAAAAAGAGAATATATATATATTATTGTTATATTTCTTTGTTTCTGACATGTTCAATAAATTGACTAAACTAAACTATAAGTCAGGTGTCTTGAGTAGTCAAAATTACCTACAAATCATTGTACACATTTGTAAATATTATTTATCGACTTGTTACCATTGTGAGTCTATTTTTATGCAGCTCTGCGTGATTTTGTGACTACAATTCAGGCTAATACGCTACCAGAGGTCGAATAAGTACTCGGATCTTGTACTTGAGTAAAAGTACAAGTACTCAGATCTTGTACTTGAGTAAAAGTACAAGTACTCAGATCTGGTACTTGAGTAAAAGTACAAGTACTCAGATCTGGTACTTGAGTAAGTACCAGAGTGTACTCTGTCACAGTAAAAGTCCTGCATTCAAAATGTTCCTCAAGTAAAAGTACAAAAGTATTCTCATCAAAATATAGTGAAAGTGGCGACAGTAAAAGTAGTCATTGTGCAGATTGGTCCATTTCAGAATAATATATATGATATGTTTTATAATGATTGTTCATGAAAGGTGCAGCTAGTTTGAATGAATTTGTATACTGCAGGGTAGCTTGTGAATTTACTCCAGGTGGAACTAAAGTCTGATTTAAGACTTGATTATATTTCACATCATTCATCCAGATCTGTGAAGTAACTAAAGGTATTAAATATATGTAGTGGAGTAAAAGTACACCATTTACCTCTGACTTATGTTTAGTGCCAACCTAAAAGTACCTCAAAAATAGTAATCAATAATGTATTGAAAATGTATTTGGCTGATTGTTTTATATTGGCTCAGCCAGGTTATATGGGATGCCCAGTCTACATACAGATCACTAATTTTGAAATATTAAACTTAGTTTTCTTTTCTTTAATTTTTCATCCTCGTGTAGAAGGCTATCATGAAACACATATTTGGTTGTTTATAGCATAAAGAACATCTGATTTAATGTGAGGTAGGGAAATAATCATTTGAGTATGTGTATATAAATATGTAATTTACAACAGCTGTAAGATGCTTGAAAATGCACCTTGAAAATGCTTGAAAAGTGCTTGAATTTGACTTTGGAAAAGGTGTAAGAACCCTGAATTTGCCTCAATCTGAAATGAAGTCAGTACAGTATTTTTTTTTTTTTAAGCAACAAAAATATAAACACTTAAAATAATCATATGAAATGTTCTGTCTTCTGCAGGCTCTCCCAGGTCCTCAACACCGGTGAGGAAACATAGCAAAACTGATTTAGACACCTCCAACCTCAAGACGATGCCCAAGGGCCTCTCCGCCAGCCTCCCCGACCTGGACTCCGAGTGCTGGATCGAGGTCAAGAAGAGGCCCAGACCCTCCCCGGCCAGACCCAAGGCCAGCGCAGAGAAGGTGAGGGTCCGCGCCATTCACTCATAACAATAGCCGCGTTCACACCAAGTACTTTGCCATACTTAGTTCCCAGCACTTAGTGCCCAGCACTTAGTTCCCCTATGGAACTAAGAGCCGATCGCGTTCACACCGGAATAAGTTCCCTGAGTGAAGATTACACAAATCAGCCGCTGACGTCACTTCTTCTTCTTCTGCTTTGGGTTTACTGGCAAGCCGCAAACAACTTCACGGTGTATACTGCCACCCAAAGTCCCCGGCCGGAAGTCCCCGGAGTTGGGGACTGGCTTCAGTAGAAGCTGCTGGGAGTCCCAGCAGCTTCTACTGAAGCCTTCCGAGTAAATCGGACGCCGACACCTCCTCATCTCCACCGCTCCCATGTTTTCTTTTGTGTTGCCATAAGTTAGTCTCTCTGCGTTTGTGTACTGGGCGAATGCTAATGCTAATAATACTAATGCGAGGATAATAAAATGGCGGCTCTACAAAACATTTCAGAGTTTTACGGGGCGTGGTTTGCAATTCGCCCAGGCAATCAGAACTGGGGCACTTTTTTTCCCCCAGGAGAAACCACCTCTCTAGTAGGCACTAAAAATGGGGGTAAAAGTTCCCGGCACTAAGTACTCTTTTTGGTGTGAACTAAACAGGAAAAGTACGGGGAAAAGTACTCCAGTGTGAACGCGCCTATTGTTCCATCCAAGTTTCCATTGTTTGGTTTCACATTGACCATAATGCTTTTTGGCCACTTGCCAGCAAAAACTTGTTTGTAATGTCACAAAAAAGTGCCTATTAAACTTTATAAAGAAATATTTTTTTTTTTAAACATGTCAAGAAGTCATAATTTAGTTCTGATTCTTTTAATATTGGTGCAAATTGAATAGTCTACTTTTTCTCCAAAGAAATAGATAGTTTAAAGGTGTTCACGTCACTTGTACAGCTCACTGTAAATATTGTATTATTCCATCTGACACACCTATCTCTGATCTGGTAGTATTAATTTAAACTAACAATCTTTGTTTTCTATGTGCAACAAATCTGCTCAAATCATCAGGATTTAAAATCAATTCTGTCAAATGTAAAAACGTAGTATAATTTAAAACTAACGCACCTCAGATAAAAGCTCTACATTTTAAAGACTAGTTTGATTTTTGGGAAATAAACGTATTCGACATGTGACAAATGTAATACTTGGTCATTACTTGGCAAATTGTTATTTTTACACTTTGGCTTTTGTATGCATGAAAACAAGCTATCATGGGTTATTCAGTGTGCTTCACAAGGTGTTGGTGGACCATTACATTTGTGAGATTATCGGAGCAGATTTTCAATCAATCCTACCTGCAGACGTGCTGATGAAGTGATGAGATATTCATGTCTCTTCTCTGAAGAACATCAATGAAGATAACCTTTCACAACTCTGATCTTAGCATTTAAGCAAACCAATTAAACAAATTGCCATATCTAACTGTGATCAAGTGAACAAACACTGCTCTAATCACAGTACATTTAAAACTTGACAGCATTTATTGTAAATCCTGATTAAAACACTGATGATTTGAGCTGAAATATAAAGAAATCTTAACATTTAAAAACATGTCAAGAAGTCATTATTTAGTTCTGATTGTTTTAATATTGGTGCAAATTGAATAGTCTACTTTTCCTCGAAAGAAATGGATAATTTAAAGGTTTTTTTAAAGAAAGAAAAAAACACACTAATGCTGTCATGTAGCCATTGGGCATTGTTTACCCTGCAAATGAATTCCATTTTCCCATTCACAGACTTTTTTAACACAATTTATCCTTTTCTTCTCTTATTTTTTAAAGCTTTTTCATGATTTTTAGAAAACTACCAATTATGAGTTAACCTTTTCTTCATGGTACATTTAACTTGTCATGCCGTTATTATTTCCCCATCCATTCACGTCTTCGCATGCCTGCTCTCTCCTCCTCCTGTGTGCTCGGTGTTGATTCACTGATGCAGGCCCCCTCGTTGCAGCAGCCGAAGGAAAAGGAGGACTTGGTGCGTTGCCTGCTGCCTCAGCCCGGCTCCTCGCCCTCCCCCGCCTTCACAGGAACTAAGGTGAATACGCTTCTTGATTATCATTCTTCTAAAAACAGAAGATCTGCAACTAATAGTTTGACTATCATATTTATTCGTTTTTTGGGATTTTCTGAGGATCAATTCTGACAATTAAGTCTTTCAGTTTGCACTGTGTATTTGTCATTTTAAATCATCTTATTCTGTTAGCTATTAAACTATTTTACATCTTAAAAGTAATCCAATATGGTGATCAAAAAGTCAAAGCATGTAATTGGCTTCCAACAATGTCTTCATTTTTCTGAATGTTTATCTGTGATCAGGACGGAGCGGAGCCGGACGAACCGGAGGAGCTGGACTTCATGTTCGACGAGGAGATGGAGCAGATTGACGGACGGCGCAACACCTTCACCGATTGGTCGGACGATGATACGGACGGCGAGATCGACGACCAAGACGTCAACAAGATCCTGATCGTGACTCAGACGCCGCCCTACCTGAGGAAACACCCGGGGGGCGACCGCACGGGACACCACACCTCGCGCTCCAAGCTGACCTGCGAGCTCGGAAAAGTGATCAACGACGGGCTCTTCTACTACGAGCGGGACCTGTGGGACGACACGTGCGATCCCGAGTACGCCACCATCAAGGTGAGCTCATTCTGCGCGGTTAACCTACAATTTATTATTTACTATCATGGTTAGGGTCTACGGTTTTATTTTACCATCAACGAGAAGTGGACGGCCCCAACATGTAAAGAAGATGGAAAATGTTCTGCTCTACATTGTGAGAGAATTTGGGTTTTTTTCTTTGTCCCTTTTAAAAAAAAGTCTGAGGAACAGCGGTGAAGCAATATGTAGTTTGATTTTGATTATTACAAAAATGATATACTTATATTGAGCCATGCTTTAATTTAAATAGCTTTTTTGATATGACAATCTGTGAGCCTTAAATTAAAAATTAAACTCCAAAGTCTGATTCGAAGGTTTTCAAATGTTACTTGGCAAATTGTTATTTTTTTGTAGAATAATAATATGTAGATTGTCAATGAAATCCTACCTGCAGACGTGCTGATGAAGTGATGAGATCTTCATGTCTCTTCTCTGAAGAACATCAATGAAGATAACCTTTCACAACTCTGATCTCAGCATTTAAGCAAACCAATATGTGACAAAGCCATATCTAACTGTGAACAAACACTGCTCTAATCACAGTACATTTAAAACTTTATACATATATATTTATTTGATGAGTTATTGTAGTGTGAAACAGATTAAATCATCTTCACCCACATCTTTGCTACATCATTTTACCAAACTAGAGTTCAGGCTACAAGCTGGTCTTCTGTTTTGGAAGCTTTTTGAACTCGGTCGAGTTAAAAAACTTAGTATAATCGAAACCAATGCACCTCAGATAAAAGCTCTACATTTTAAAGACTAGTTTGATATTTGGGAAATAAACGTATTCGACATGTGACAAATTCATTACTTGGGGAATTGTTATTTTTACGCTTTGTATGCTTTGTATGGTTGAACTCAAATATCAAGTCCTATGTGCGATGGCGGCGGCGGCAGCAGCTTGGCGTGGGGGTGCCAGCTTCTCCGGTCGTACTAAATCAGAAGTTTACCGAACAACTGATAATAAGGTGATTGTGGAAGATGAACTTTTGAACTTCCTTGTCATCAAAATGAAAACTCTGAATCATGATGACATTGTTTTATTGGCCTCAAACAATTTCAACTCTGAGTGGATCGAAGCCTCGAAGAAGATACTGTTTGAGCTGTGTCCTCAAACGACGCAGCGCTGTGTTACACACAAAGGAGCACAGAAAGACACTAACAATATAAAAGCGTGCTTGAAGGTGCTAAATGAATGTGGGGAGAATATACCAAGATTTGTCTCCCACTATCTGGATGACCTCCCACCAGTTTCTTATGACCACATTGATGTCTCAGCATTGCTGGGGCGGTTGGAACAGCTGAATAAGGACATGTGCTGTGTGAAAAAAACACTCGAAGCTCAAACTGATGCCTGCGAGGGTCTGCGGGTGACGACCATGGCCATCGATGACCGGGTGTCCGCAATTGAGAATCCCTGTGGATCTACCGGCGTGGTCCCAGGGGCGGGGTATGTGAGGCCATGCAATCAAGCCTGGCCAGCAGCTGTGTGTGCTGACCAGGAGGTAACAGTGGCTGGAGGAGGCTCCAGCAGCTCTGTGGGATCCGTGTCTACACCACAGCCACCAAAGTTTCCTTTGTGGTCCCGTTTTGTGAAAGGACACAGAAGCAAGGTGACACCTGCGCATAAGCCAGCAGCAAGACAACGGGGAATGCAAGAGCCACTGAAACGGGAGAGGAAGAAAACGGGTATAGTTGGAACTGGCCCAGTGAGTTCTAACGTACAAGTTGTGATCACAAAGATGGTGAGTGTGTTTGCCACTAAGTTTGCCCCTCAACTGGAAGCTAACATGCTAACTGAGTATCTGAGTGAGAAACTTGGCCGAGCAGTTACTTGTTGGAAGATCGAGTCGGCACAGAGTAGGTTCAGCTCATTTCACGACACTGCCGAATGCAAGGAAGTGGCAGAAATGTATGACCCAGAGCTGTGGCCAGCTGGCACCTATGTCCGACGCTATTATGAGCCAAGACGGCCTGCTAGTGGGGTGCTTGTGGGGGATAGCACTACTACAAACAATGTGGTCGCTACTGTACAACACGGGAATCATGCATCTGCTGATGTAAATGACTATAGTACATAAACAATAGGATGCGGGTGGTGTCATATAACACACGTGGCCTACGTGTGGGGCACAGTGCTGGTGATAAAGCGAGGCGGCTGGTTGTTGATAAACTGTTGGAGGAATGTGATACTCTGTGCTTACAAGAGACATGGTTACCTAATAGGGGTGCAACAACTAATCGACTTACTCGATTAAAATCGATTACCAAATTAGTTGGCAACTAATTCAGTCGTCGATTAGTTGGTGACGTCATCACATGTGTTCTACACCCCGTTAAGCTCCAACGTTATCGCTCTTTTTTATCGGTACAGGAGACATTTAAAACATATGTCATATGTATTATTGCTACATAAACATTATATCGCAGTCTTAGTGTCACCAACTCCGTTTCTAATATGCAATATGACTACAAAATGCGTCTATAATGTATTTTCGATCTTCCCAATTCAGACGAGAGATCTCTCCCCCGCCTGCTTGCGAGGGGGCGGGGCAGTTTACACACACACGCAGCTGCTACATGCATGCAACACACACACACGGAGGAGATGGCAGAGAGAACGCGCTCCGAGGTGTGGTTAAACTATAGCCGTGTCTATGTGGACAATGCTCGTTACCAAAAGTGGAATAAGAGTTTAGCATGTAAGGGCGGTAACACGAGCAATTTGTCTAAACATTTAGCAAAAGTGCGCCACATCCAGATGGAGAAATGCACCGGGTTCCACTGTCTCTCTAGCAGCTCTGTCGCCCCGTCCACGAGGAACGTTTCCACGTCAGGTGTTATGTATGCTAGCAGCAACACACAGAGTTAACTCAGTTATAAAAACATAGATTAATGATTAGAGGTAACTGAGTTATTTATTTTGTTAAAGTTTCAGCTATTCTGTTTACAGTTCTGTCATCACATCTTTTAATATGATTTGTTAAAACATTGTTGTTTCCTTTGATGTGAAATATTATGCATTTAATTAAAATAAAAAGCAATGTTAGTTTTGTTCACAATTTGTTTAGTTAGTTTACCTTATTTCTTGTCAAAAGAACCGTTAATACTATCGTTAAAAGGACCGGATCGATAAGCAGTATCGATATAAGTAGTAGTACAGTTAAAACCTTAACGATCCGAATAATCGATTAATCGTTTCATTAATCGATAGATTAATCGATTATCAAATTAGTCGTTTGTTGCAGCCCTATTACCTAAGCAAGATTTGGAAAGGCTGAATACATTACATGCTAATTTTCATGGAGTTGGAGAGTCAACTACTGATCTCTGTGATAAAATTGCCCATGGCAGGATACCTGGTGGTGTGGCGATTCTCTGGAACAGTAAATATGATCCTTTGGTTACAGTGGTAAGATTGGAAATCAACTGGGCCATTGGTATAGAGATCAAGTATGAAAATAGGTCATTTATTATCGTAAATATTTACACACCTTATGAATCATATGAAAATGAAGATGAATATCGCAATAGAATGGCATTTGTTAACGCATTCATTAAGGATAATGCCACAACCTGTGTGTATGTAGTGGGGGACTTGAATGTTGACATTACGGATGTTAAATCTCTGTTTGGCAAATGTTTACTGCATTTTTGTAATGATAATAATCTCATACTGTCAAGTAAGTCTCTTTTACTTGAGAAAAGCTTTACATATATTACAGGGTTCGTATGGTCATTGAAAACCTGGAAAAGTCATGGAAATTCAAAATGCAAATTCCAGGCCCTGGAAAAGTTATGGAAAACGATGTTTATCCCAAAGTTTTGGAAAAGTCATGGAAATGTAACTAAAGTTGCGTCAAATATAATTTACATTTTATCTAATCGCCAAAATAATCTGCGGTCGCGAGCTGTTATGTGCCATCATGACGCGCATGGTGTTATTTTTTAATATATGAAGCGCGAGCTGTGTGCTCGAGTCTTCCTGCCTGTCGGTTGAACTCTGCTGCTCCGGTATGACGGTCAGCTACATTATCTACGGTGCGTTCGTTAACTGTGCGGAGTCACTGTGGCACAGACTGAGCCGCTGGTGAACAGCTGTTGGAACGGGCCGTTCAGGTGTTCAGAGCAGAGCGGCAGAGCGTGATGTGAACTGAAATGTTTTTCTGTCACAATATCATTAAGGAATCGTTGAGCTAGCTAGCTAGCATACATTGTCACTATCTGCTAACGTTAGCTTTAGCCTTCGTTTTCTAATAGTTTTTTTCATAGGCTAGAAAACAGAGGTGGTATAAGTATAGATATTGTGCTAGAGTAAAAGTAGAAGTACTCAGATCTTGTACTTGAGTAAAAGTAGAAGTACTCAGGTCTTGTACTTGAGTTAAAGTAGAAGTACTCGGATAAGTAGAAGTACTCAGATCTTGTACTCGAGTAGAAGTACTCAGATCTTGTACTTTAGTAGAAGTGGAAGTACTCAGGTCTTGTACTTGAGTAAAAGTGGAAGTACTCAGGTCTTGTACTTGAGTAAAAGTAGAAGTACTCTGATCTTGTAGTAAAAGTAGAAGTACTCAGATCTTGTACTTGAGTAAAAGTAGAAGTACCAGAGTGTAGGAATACTCTGTTACAGTAAAAGTCCTGCATTCAAAATGTTACTCAAGTAAAAGTAGAAAAGTATTCTCATCTAAATATAGTGAAAGTAGCGACACTAAAAGTAGTCGTTGTGCAGATTGGTCCATTTCAGAATAATATATATGATATGTTTTATAATGATTGATCATGAAAGTGTTCTCAAAGCTGGTAAAGGTGCAGCTAGTTTGAATGACTTGTATACTGCAGGGTAGCTGGTGGATTTAATCCAGGTGGAACTAAAGTCTGATTTAACACTTGATTAGATGTACCATCATTCATCCACATCTGTAGAGTAACTACACGTATTAAATACCTTTAGTGGAGGAAAAGTACCCCATGTACCTCTGAACTGTAGAGGAGTAGAAGTACACCATGTACCTCTGAACTGTAGAGGAGTAGAAGTACACCATGTACCTCTGAACTGTGGAGGAGTAGAAGTACACCATGTACCTCTGAACTGTAGAGGAGTAGAAGTACACCATGTACCTCTGAACTGTAGAGGAGTAGAAGTACACCATGTACCTCTGAACTGTGGAGGAGTAGAAGTACACCATGTACCTCTGAACTGTAGAGGAGTAGAAGTACACCATGTACCTCTGAACTGTAGAGGAGTAGAAGTACAAAGTAGCAAAACATTGAAATACTTAAATAAAGTACAAGTATCTCAAAATTGTACCCACGTATAGTACTTGTTGAGTTTATGAACTTAGTTACTTTACACCAGTGGCTATAAAGATAGAAAGACTAAGCCTTGCACAGGCATGACAATACATTTTCAAAATGCTCAACAGTGCTGCCAGAATTATAAACTGACTGCTACACAATTAAAATAAATGCTTTTATATATTTCTATTAGATGTGACTCTTTGGCGTTTCTGTTATTATTGACACTGCTGCTTTCAGGGGGTCAGGGGTCGGGTCCTTGCCACCTTTTTCATACCAGCCTCCCTGACTACAGTTGCTTTAGTGTGTAGAAGCTAGTAAGCCTACTATTTGATTTATTTTAGATAGGCACAACATGTTTCATAATGCAGACCTTATTTTCCTGTTCCATGTTAAAATAAACCATTTTCAGTGTGAATTTTTTTTTGGTCATGGAAAATGAGGGAAAGGTCATTGAGAAGTCATGGAAAAGTCATTGAAAATCATTGGTGAAAAAGTGTATGAACCCTGATATTAGTGAAGCATGGCATACTGTGTCATGGCTAGATCACTGTATATGCACAGCTGATGCACACGCTTCTCTGGACAACATTGACATTTGTTATGAGTTGGCCACTACAGATCACATTCCTTTTGTATTGACCCTAAATGTTGAAAATATTCCGGTGCTATCTGTTGATGACAATAAAACATACACAGGGAGGCTGGATTGGTCAAAGTTAAGTGAGAAGGATATTAATCACTATACCTCACTCACTGACAAATCATTAGACTTGGTTGTAATTCCTAGAGAAGCAATGCTGTGCAGTGACACCAACTGTAAAAATGCGCAGCATGGTAGTGATCTATGTTTTACATATGATCTTATTATTGATGTGTTAAATGCCTCAAGTAAGGGTTTTTACAACGGTAAGAAAAAGGAGCATAGTATAAAACCTGGATGGAATGAACATGTGTCTGAGCTACACTCTGCTGCTAGAGATGCTTTTAAATTGTGGGCCGAGGCAGGGGTCTTTGTTTGAACATAAACAGTCCACTAATGCCAAATATAAGTATGCTGTCCGCTTCATTAAAAAAAGCGAGGACACAATGAGGGCTGACTCACTTGCCAGAAAGCTGCGCAACAATAGTTGCTATGATTTCTGGAAAGAGGTCAAAGTCATAAACAGCTGTAAGACTCCCTTACCGTCTTCCATTGAAGGAGTGTGTGGGTCAGGCAGCATCTCAGAACTGTGGCGACAACACTATTATGAGTTGTTCAACTGTGTTATGAGTGATGCATTTGTGGTTGAAAAGGTTGACTCCACTGAAAATGTTAGTTAGATCAGAGGAAGTCTACAACACTATAATGAAACTAGAAAATAACAAAGCTTGTGGCCCGGATCTCATCTCAGCTGAACACTTAAAACATGCCAGTCTTAAGCTTGCTCCTCTTCTTGCTCTGTGTCTTACTGGTTTCCTTAATCATGGTGTCTTACCAGATTCCATGTTATCTGTGCTACTTGTGCCAGTCATCAAGGATAAAGCTGGGAAGATTAATGGAATTGATAATTACAGACCCATTGCTTTAGCTAGCATTCTCTCCAAAGTGTTGGAAAAACTTCTGTTGGATAGGTATATTACCACAGCTGACAACCAGTTCGGTTTTAAAAGAAAACACGGCACAGATATGTGTATTTTTGCTTTAAAAGACATTATAGCAAAATATAGAAGCCATAATTCCACCATGTTTCTGTGTTTTATTGATGCTTCCAAGGCATTTGATCGACTGAATCATTACAAATTATTTGACAAAATGTGCCAGAGAGGGGTACCCAAATACATAATAAGGATCTTAGCCTTTTGGTATGCACATCAGACTATGCAGGTGAAGTGGGGCAATACTGTGTCTGAACATTTTTATGTTGGTAATGGGGTCAAGCAAGGTGGGATTTTATCTCCTTTGTTGTTTAATCTGTACATGGAGGAAACTGAACTTGTGTAAAACTGGCTGTGTCATCGGAGCTACTGTCAACCACCTTATGTACGCAGATGATTTAATCATCTTCTCCCCATGCAGTGCTGGCTTACAACAGCTTCTGAGGACTTGTTCCCAGTATGGCATTGATTTTAATATTAAGTATAACGCCAAGAAGAGTAGCATCATGATTGTGAGAAGTAAAGAGGATAAAAAGGCTGTATTTCCTAATTTTATTCTCAGTAGCAACATTCTACTTGTGTGCAGTGAGATTAAGTACCTTGGTCATTATATCTCTGATGATCTCACAGATGACAAAGACATCCATAGACAACGCTGCAAACTGTATGCCCAGGCAAACATGTTAATGCGTAAGTTTCACAAGTGCTCTGTAGATGTCAACGTATCACTTTTTAAAGCTTTCTGTACACCATTGTACACGGCTCACCTGTGGAGTAACTACAAGGCTAGAAGCATACACAAACTAAAAGTTGCATACAACGATGCTTTACGGTTGCTGCTGAGGGTACCGAGATGGCACAGTGCCAGCCAGCTGTTTGTTAACTTGGGGGTACCTACTTGTCAAGCCCTTTTAAGAAAGTTAATGTACAAATTCATGTGTCGCCTGGAAGACTCGGACAATCATGTTATCTCGATTTTAATTAACCCTCTGAAGAGTTCTACACGGTTCTCTTCCATGATTTGGAGACATTGGCGCAACAGCCTCTACAGACGGTGAGCATGTGTGGCTCGCTGTGATTGGACTGATTTTATGTTTTTATCTGTTTGTTTTTATCTGTTTTGTGTTTAGCTTTTTATCTTATTTATTGATGTGTGTTTTGTCTTTTTGTGATATGGACCTTGAGTCTGAAATAAAGATTGGATTATGCATGAAAACAAGCTATTATGGTTATCCATGTATGATAACCTTTCACAACTCTAATCTTACATTAAGATTATACAGTTACATTAATGTCTAAAGAGACAGCTCACTTTAGTTTAGGGCTGCAACAAACGACTAATTTGATAATCGATTAATCTGTCGATTAATGAAACGATTAATCGACTATTCGGACTATTACTGTATGCCTTGCACAATTTCTCAAACGCTCTTATTTAGCCATCAACTTTTTGATTTAGCTTGAGGTTGTTTTAGGCATGTGGAAACTAACAATGAAGACAATAAAGATGAATACTTGATTCAAAAATACCGTATTTTTCGGACTATAAGCCGCGACTTTTCCCCCCATTTTGTTTGTACAGCTAACGGCCACTAGGGAACCTCCTAAATCTATGGATTTTACAGGTAAAATTAACCACCTTTAACACTATGGGCTCTATGACCGGTCCGCGCCCGCCACCTTTAAGCGGCGGGCTCCAGCAGGAAAAGCTGGAGACCGGAAAAGAGTGAGACAGGTCGCGCGCCAAAGTAAAAGTGGAACCGAGAGACGGAACGAGAGCAAGACAGACGGACAATTTAGCTGCTGCGGCTTATATGCAGGTGCGCTTTATAGTCCGAAAAGTACGGTACATATATTATTAAATTAACTAAACACATTTTGAACCAAATTAACATTGCTTTTTATTTAAATTAAATAAATAATATTTCACATCAAAAGAAACAAGTGTTAACAAATCGTATTAAATAATCTGATGACGGAACTGTAAACAGAATAGCTGAAACTTTAACAAAATAAATAACTCAGTTACCTCTAATCACTAACCCATGTTTGTATAATTGAGTTAACTCAGTGTGTTGCTGCTAGCATACATAACACCTGATGTGGAAACGTTACTCGTGGATGGGGCTACAGAGCTACTAGAAAGACAGTCGAACCCGGTGCATTCCTCCGTCTGAATGTGGAGCACTTTTGCTAAATGTTTAGACAAATTGCTCGTGTTACCGCCCTTGCATGCTAAACTCTTATTGCACTTTTGGCAACGAGCATCGTCTCGGGTAAAGTTTAACGACACCTCGGAGCGCGTTCTCGCCGCCATCTCCTGTGTGTGTGTGTGTGTGTGTGTGTGTGTGTGTGGTGTGTGTGTGTGTGTGTGTGTGTGTGTGTGTGTGTGTGTGTGTGTGTGGTGTGTGTGTGTGTGTGTGTGTGTGTGTGTGTGTGTGTGTGTGTGTGTGTGTGTGTGTGTGTGTGTGTGTGTGTGTGTGTGTGTGTGTGTGTGTGTGTGTGTGTGTGTGTGTGTGGTGTGTGTGTGTGTGTGTGTGTTGGTGTGTGTGTGTGTGTGTCGTGTGCTGTGTGTGTGTGTGTGTGTGTGTGTGTGTGTGTGTGTGTGTGTGTGTGTGCTGTGTGTGTGTGTGTGTGTGTGTGTGTGGTGTGTGTGTGTGTGTGTGTGTGTGTGTGTGTGTGTGTGTGTGTGTGTGTGTGTGTGTGTGTGTGTGTTGCCCCGCCCCCTCGCACACAGACGGGGGAGAGAGATCTCGTCTGATCGAAAATACATCATAGACGCATTTGTTTGTCTTTTTGCATATTAGAAACGAGTTAGCGACACTAAGACTGTTTAGTGATGGGAATTCCGCTCTTCAGTTTACCACATATTATACCTTTTAATTAAATCAAATGTAGCCCTGTTTTGACTAATGATTTATATGTGTACACATATATCACTTAAATTATTCAAGACATCCTTTGTACTGAAGTATTCAAAAGTAAAAATGACATGTTTAATATAAATTATTTGCTGTGGCCAATTGATTTCATTGCATTTACAGACCCGTGTAACTCTCTGATACCACCAAATGAATGCATTGACTTGCTTGTAGAACCACGCTACACAAAACAGATAGCAACACCTATAAAAACTATTTAAAAAAAGGGGGCTACTGTATCGACCTATATAAAGTATATAAATATAGTTTGTTTTTTTCAAAATACCAAAAGATCCTGCATTTTAGCCATGCCTCATTTCGCTCTATTTGCTCTTTCCAGGGCTGTTTTTGCAGGGGGCTGATTCTGTGAGCTGCAGCTGACCACGGCCCCCTGCAGGAGAGGGGAGCGTGCTTTGAGATCAGCTGCTGGGCTGTCAGAAGAGGGGGAGAAAAAGAGATCTCCGTCCTCCGTGTTTTATTCTTATAGAAGTAAGAAGAGAAGTAATGGGGCAGAAACCCTCCTTTTTACGCAGCGGTCCAGACATAGACATCAAACGGCGACACATATTCAGTTGCCAGTTACTTTGGCATTAGGGCAGGGATATCTAGATACTTTCCAAGGTTTGACATAATGAATTGTGCTACTTTTAAAGCAAGCAACGATGTTTTCAAATCTGTAATCAAAAAGCTCCTCAAAAACACTATTGAAGCAGTTCCTGCCGTTGTTACATTAGCTCAAACAGTAACAACAGACTACTTTTCTTAGCGGATGCATGTCAATTTAAATCAATACATAAAACAATTTTTTAAATCAATAAAATCATTTCAATTAATATTGGGAGTCATGTCGACTTGGTCATTATGTGTTTAATAACACCTTCATGCCGATTTAGATCCCTCCGCAAAAAAACAAACAAAAAAAACGTCTCGTTCGCGGGCAAGAGCCGGCTCCCGTCGCGTACTTAAAAGACCGACACATCACTAACTGCTATATAATACTATGTAGCAATAATACATGACATATATTTTTTAAATGTCTCCAGTACCGATAAAAAGACCAATAACGTTGGAGCTTAACGTCGCGTAAAACACACGTGATGTCACCAACGAATCGACGACTGAATTAGTTGGCAACTAATTTGGTAATCGTTTAAGTCGATTAGTTGTTGCACCCCTACTTTAGTTTAAATATGACAGAAATGCCATTTCATTGAGTGTTTTTCTTCAATTACAAGTTTTGATGTTGACAGCCCAGGATTTGTTTTGCGTATTCAAAAATAAAAGGCTTGAGTTGTAAGAAAAAAACAAATGTGCTTGTGATTAGGCTCCACAAACCACAATAAGTTGGTTTGTGTTGTATTTTCGGGTTTTATTGATAAAAAAGCACCTATTATTGTGTCGGGGTGAGTTTTGGGACCACATGATCCACCTGGAAACGTATCAGAGGTCAAGACAATCAAACAACACTGTCTGTAGTGCTCCATATCTCTATCAGGCTCTTCTGACAGCTTCCACCTCAGTCATTGGCAGATTGGAGGTGTTTCTGCCCAAAACCAGAGGTAGATTTAGAGCTTTTTCTGGATATGGAAACCCGACACAATAGACATGTTTTTGTTTTGGTTTTGTTGTCATTGCTGCCCATTCTAGCATTGTTGAACTCATTGTGAGGCCTTCACGTGCTCGGCAGCACACGTCCAGCTGCGTGTGGAACAGGGGGCGCTTGTTTATAAATAAACCCCACAAACACGGCCTCGGCCTGAGGGGTCAAGGCAACAGGCTACAGGGGGAACAAAGATGGACGCTCAGAGATCTGAAGATTCTTGGTGGAATAAAGGAGAGTGTGTGAGTGTATAATCCAACACACAGACTGGTACATAAGACTAGCTTATAGGAAGGTTTGACATTGAGCTGCTGTTGTTGGAGGAGCAGTACAGTTTTGTTTTTAGGTTCTACAGGCGTGGAAAATTCAGGGTTTTTTTGTTGCTGAAACTGAACTGGTTGAGTTACTCGTGTCAGAACAGTGAGGGCCGCAATATGAAGCTGAAAAGAGTGTTTTTGGCAGCCATGTTTTGCTGCTGCATCACAATCTCCAGATTACTGCAGATAAGGTCTGTTGAAAAGAATACATGTTAACATTTTCCTCAATGTTCCAGGTTATTTATTTATTGCTTTATTTTTCCTTGCATATTTGTGAAAGAGCTTAGGTCTCAGTACAGTTTGGTTTTTTAGAGGGATGTATTTTGTTTTAAATTCTGTGAAAGTCTTTTTTTATGTTTTGCTTCCATTAGATTACATTACATTGCATTTAGCTGACGCTTTTATCCAAAGCGACTTCCAATGTATTAATATCTTAATCCTTATTGTCCCTCCTTGAGAAATATTGTTATTTAATTAAAAGGCTATATTGACATAACACACATATGAACTCTTGTTTTTCTCTGTTTCACAGCAAGAGGTGGAGAACTTCAAGAAGGTCCACCTGATCAGCCGCGAACAGTTTGACGGCCTGACTCCCGAACCCCCTATCGACCCCAAGCAGGAGGTCCCTCCTGCCCCCCCCCAAACCCCAGCAGAGTAAGTACACAAAAACACATGGTATTTCTTTAAGAAGGAAATTGTAATAACATACTACACTATATTTGTTGTACTCTTTTATGGCATATTCAATTATGTTTTTTGTAACATACTATACCATTTATTTTAAAAATAAATAGGGCATATGACTTTTTTATGCATGTTTTGTAATTTGTTTAATGGCATACTAAATTTTCTTTACGGAATATTATGCTTCGATTTCTTAAACTAAACATACATGCTATAACTATATATCTTTTATACATTTTTAAGGCTCTGCTATACGACAACTTATTGTGACATTTATAACATTTTCAACATTTGCTTCTTTTTTAATGTTATTCAAAAGTCTTACTTCACTATTGGTCATTTCAAACGACACACTGAGTTGCATTTAAAGTATTAAGGCAGCTACTTTTTTTTATACTGATTTTAATACAAAAATGTCCCTTCAGTCCCCACAGACGCTTTGGCGAACAAACTATTCGGAGCCCCTGAGCCCTCTTCAATAGCTCGCTCGCTTCCGACTACCGTGCCTGACTCGCCCAACTACCGCAGTGCCCGCACGCCCCGCACGCCGCACACACCGCACAGGAAGGACTCCACCATGACGCCGCGCTTCTACCCCGTGGTGAAGGAGAGTCGACCTGTAGATGCCAAGGTAAGACGGCTCCCATGTGAGGGGGACAGACTTAAATTAGTGGATGTTCACTTTGTATTGTCCCAATAGCTAGTTTTATTAGGATAAAGAAACCATTTGTAATCGGTAGTGGTTTGACAAAATGTTGCTGGGTTAACAGTCAGGTCGGCGTCTGACAATTTTAAAAATCAATGTCGAGTCAAACCCTACAAAGGATACATGTTGCCTAAAGAGTGACCATAAAGCACATGCCCCTCTTAACCAGTTCAATATTTCTATAATAGGACTCAATATGTAGTCCCACGTGTGTATGCAATATATAGTACCTGCAAAATAGTCTTAATAATAGAATATAATCCCCAAAACTCTGTTCCAGGTTTTCTTAACATGTTATTTATCTCTGTTACTTTCAGACGCCCAGGAAGAGGAAGACCCGACACAGCTCCAACCCTCCCATGGAGTGTCACGTGGGCTGGGTGATGGACTCCAGAGAGCATCGCTCCCGTACCACCTCTGTCAGGTGAGACTCACTCTCTGCACTCTCTCTGCACTCTCTCCTTTTGGACAGAGACAAATCTGATTTCTGTTGTAAAACAGTACAAGACTTCAGATAAAATGTTTCTTAAATTCTAGCAGAATTGGAAATTAGTCTTTCATTATTTGTTTTTTGACAACTCACTATATTTTTTTATATAATAATGAAAGTTGTTGTATTTTTTGGATCTTGAAACAGTTCTAAATGTATTGTAAATTGGGAGGCTTTACCTACATTTTAATTAATGTTATGACTCATTCATGTCTAGAAACAGACTCAGGAGAGGGTTAGCCTCATTAAGGCTTAACTTTTGTTTTTAACTACTGAAATGTAGTCCCCTTAATATATCCTTTATGATAGCCCAACAACATCACTTCACTGACGTAGCTCTAAGATTTGATGTGGCTAATACTCACTCTATCCTCCCCCCCTTTCAGCTCCACTGCCAGCCCATCAGAGGGCACACCCGTCATGGGTAACATCGGCTGCACACCTCAGTCCCTCCCTAAGTTCCAGCACCCCTCACATGAGCTGCTCAAGGAAAACGGCTTCACGCAACACGTTTACCACAAGTACCGCCGGCGCTGCCTAAACGGTAAACACTTCTACTATCCATTCTGCAGAATTAATTAGAGGTAACGTCATACTTGATGTCTTGATGTTTTACTGTTAATCTTATATTTTAATATAAGCCTGTCATCTTAATGTCTCTTCTTCAACCAATCACAGAGCGAAAGCGGCTGGGTATCGGCCAATCACAGGAGATGAACACACTCTTCCGCTTCTGGTCATTTTTCCTGCGGGATCACTTCAACAGGAAGATGTACGAAGAGTTCAGACAGCTGGTGGTCGAGGACGGGAAAGAAGGATACAGGTGAGACCTTTGAACACTGAATGGGTGTAAATATAAGTAGCAGTAACACATTTGAAAGGTACACTGAACAAAAATATAAATGCAACACTTTTGTTTTTGCTCCCATTTTTCATGAGATGAACTCAAAGATCTAAAACATTTTCTATATACACAAAATAACCATTTCTCTCAAATATTGTTCACAAATCTGAAAAAATCTGTGATCGTGAGCACTTCCCCTTTGCCGAGATAATCCATCCCACCTCACAGGTGTGGCATATCAAGATGCTGATTAGACAGCATGATTATTGCACAGGTGTGCCTTAGGCTGGCCACAATAAAAGGCCACTCTGAAATGTTCAGTTTTATCACACAGCACAATGCCACAGATGTCGCAAGTTTTGAGGGAGCGTGCAATTGGCATGCTGACAGCAGGAATGTCCACCAGAGCTGTTGCCCGTGAATTGAATGTTCATTTCTCTACCATAAGCCGTCTCCAAAGGCGTTTCAGAGAATTTGGCAGTACATCCAACCGGCCTCACAACCGCAGACCACCTGTAACCACACCAGCCCAGGACCTCCACATCCAGCATGTTCACCTCCAAGATCGTCTGAGACCAGCCACTCGGACAGCTGCTGCAACAATCGGTTTGCATAACCAAAGAATTTCTGCACAAACTGTCAGAAACCGTCTCAGGGAAGCTCATCTGCATGCTCGTCGTCCTCATTGGGGTCTCGACCTGACTCCGGTTCGTCGTCGTAACCGACTTGAGTGGGCAAATGCTCACATTCGATGGTGTCTGGCACCTTTGAGAGGTGTTCTCTTCACGGATGAATCCTGGTTGTCACTGTTCAGGGCAGATGGCAGACAGCGTGTGTGGCGTCGTGTGGGTGAGCGGTTTTCTGATGTCAATGTTGTGAATCGAGTGGCCCATGGTGGTGGTGGGGTTATGGTATGGGCAGGCGTATGTTATGGACGACGAACACAGGTGCATTTTATTGATGGCATTGTGAATGCACAGAGATACCGTGATGAGATCCTGAGGCCCATTGTTGTGCCATTCATCCACGACCATCACCTCATGTTGCAGCATGATAATGCACGGACCCATGTTGCAAGGATCTGTACACAATTCCTGGAGGCTGAAAACATCCCAGTTCTTGCATGGCCAGCATACTCACCGGACATGTCACCCATTGAGCATGTTTGGGATGCTCTGGATCGGCGTATACGACGGCGTGTTTCAGTTCCTGCCAAGATCCAGCAACTTCGCACAGCCATTGGAGAGGAGTGGACCAACATTCCACAGGCCACAATCAACAACCTGATCAACTCTATGCGAAGGAGATGTGTTGCACTGCGTGAGGCAAATGGTGGTCACACCAGATACTGACTGGTTTTCGGACCCCCCCCCCCCCCAATAAAGCAAAACTGCACGTTTCAGAGTGGCCTTTTATTGTGGCCAGCCTAAGGCACACCTGTGCAATAATCATGCTGACTAATCAGCATCTTGATATGCCACACCTGTGAGGTGGGATGGATTATCTCGGCAAAGAGATTTGTGAACAATATTTGAGAGAAATGGTTATTTTGTGTATATAGAAAATGTTTTAGATCTTCGAGTTCATCTCATGAAAAATGGGAGCAAAAACAAAAGTGTTGCATTTATATTTTTGTTCAGTGTAGATAATCTGTCAGTAATAGGGTAGTTGTTGAGGAGATATGATGTTCTGTCCTAAAATCCGTTCTTACTGGGAGCTTTAGGTGGGTTGTTAAATTAGACCAGACTTTCTTTTTTTTTTTTCAATAATGGAAAAGAAAATGTAAATGTAACTTGTTGTGTGTTTCAGGTACGGTTTGGAGTGCCTGTTCAGGTACTACAGCTACGGTCTAGAGAGGAAGTTCAGGCCAGACATCTTCAAGGACTTCCAGGAAGAGACCATGAAGGACTACGAAGCTGGTAAGAATTATTTGGGGGGAAAACAGCATAACACACAGACCAGAGGGTATTATATGATTGATTACAGCAACAAAAATACCAACATGTTTCTGGTTACGCTTTCGTCTCTCATAGGAAAAGATACACTAACCTTTTTTTCCCTTTTCTGTCCTCAGGCCAGCTTTATGGACTAGAGAAGTTCTGGGCCTTCCTTAAATACTCTAAAGCCAAGACCATGGAGATCGACCCCAAGCTGCAGGAGTACCTGCACAAGTTCAAACGTTTGGAAGATTTCAGAATTGACGTGAGTAAATGTTTTTGTGGTATTTAACCGCTGATTGGCAGCATCTGTGAAAAAGATCAGAACCTCACCTGAGCATATGTCTGTTGAAAATGTAGAAAAGACATGACCCTGTAGTTTTGGCACAGGTTATTTCTTATCCCCAGTCATTTAACTGAAAGTAAGACATTTGAATCAAGAATTGTGAAACCTTATTTTTAATGAGTAAACTGATTCTAAAAGTGATCACACTGATTGTGGTTTTGTGCTTTAAAAAACGACTCGCCCCTCTAACCTCCCTATTTCTGGTTCCAGCCGCCTATGGAGGAAGGGGGCCGCAGGAGACACTCGTCCAGCGGAGACAGTCGCCGCCGGCACCCCTCTCTGCCCTCCAGCCGGCCCCACAGCCAGAACAGCTCGGGCCCCAGCCCTGCCCCCTTCGCCCCGGGCCCCGCAGCCAAGGATGATGCCAAACCCAGCAGCCAGAAAGACCCCGCTGACCCCGCTCCTGACACCATGACACTGAAGTAACTCCACCAACACGCCGGCCCACATGATGAACTCAACCACGTCTGCTAGTCGCTGGTTCTGTCTGCCCCACAGGAGAGGGGGGTAGTCCACTTCTGCATTTTATTTTTTTTTACTTCAACCAACTTTATTAAGAAATAAGGAAGACAAACAATTAATATGGCTCGGTTTTTCAATTAGTTGTCAGCTTGTGAGGAAGAAGATACTTTTTTTTGTCTTGATGAGGCAAGGAATGGATGAGGTGTCAAACACTTTTTTCTTTTCTCTTACAAATCATTGCCAGTCCACACGGTGGATGGTTCGGTGGTGACGTACTACCATGGAATTCTTTTTATTTTATTCATTCTTTTTTTTTAAATATATTTTCATGTTGACCCCCCTCTCTGTCACTGGGACCCCTTTTCGATCACTGTCCTGCTGGCCGTAAGATATTTGATTCCTCCCTCAGTTCTCAGATTTATGATTATTATTTCTTTGGCATGCGGTGAGATTGGAGACTTGGAAATAGTTTGATGGACACTGAGCATCTGAAAGCCGGATAGCGGCGGCGTGCGAGGCCGTGCTGCTCCTGACATCCAACCGGACCAAAGTGGTTTAAACCGAGCGACTGACATTTCAGTTGAGGGGCTTCAAATTCAAAATATTTGATTTACTTTATGGCTGGACATTGATGGTTAAATATTAAAGAACCAAATGATAAAAAGAGAGGAGAAAAAAAAGACGTATACCAATCCCCCAGTATGGACACGATCATTGAAAGTTGCCTTATTTTAATGATTTTACTGCTTCTAACATGTGCCCCGCCACCTTATTGTCCATTGTACAGCATTGGAATCAACCATATATCCGGTCACCTTTTTTCCAGCAAAGGCCACTAGGTGGTGCTGCCAAACTGTTTCACTTACCCCCCCTCCCTCACTCCCCTCCTTCACTATTTCTGAACTGTCTTCCGTTCCAAGTGTCATTTGGTCTGTTACAAGTCCTGTAATTCTTCCCTGTATTTTGCAAGTCGTGGCTTTTTGTGCTGAAACAAACCTGGCGGGAAGTTTGTCGCCTTTTTCCCGAAAAAAAAAAAAACACTTAAGTGGGCTGCCAAGTCGGGAAGGGATTGAATCACCGATTGATCTTCCTTTTTGGGTGCTTTTCCCGACTTTCTCTCGCCCCCCCCCCCCGCTGCGCCTCCCAAGCTGCGTCCATCCGTTTATCCATCCGTGTGACATCCATCCATCCGTCGACCATCAGTGACGACCCAGGACTGGAATCATCAATCTGGATTACTTGAAGAAGCCATGGTGTTGAGGAGGGCCGTGGGTGGAGACGCTTCCCGAGGCCCAGACATTCGGCCTCCAACTTCAACGTGAAGCTCGACCGGGCCTCGGGCGCTCGCCACCACTTCCTGTCCCACCCTCAGATTCACAGATCAGTTACAGGCATGAACGCTGACAGGTGTTTTCCACGCGCAGGTACAGATGTAGCAGTGTGAGCTAGTTCCACACACGCAGCTTGATGTCTTGCCTCGCTGTCAAGAGAAATTCAAGACTGGACTCAGTTCTGTTCTGTCTTCACACTTCCTACAGTCACGTATGGATAATTAAATCTTTATCCAGTACTGATGATATCAAATAGAAGATTTCTTCCTCCACTAATGTAAATGTGAATTTGACAGATGAAGAGAAAATGATTACAGCTCCCTGCTACTTGTTTTATTGTTTATAGAACAGATTATATATTTGCCTTACACGTGTACGTACTCTTTAACTTTTTTTTCTTTTTTTCTTTTTTTTAAAAGGTCTCATGATTATCTTTTTAATGCTTTTTAATTTCAATTTGCAGTGTTTCTAGCGTTGTTATAGTGGAGGCAGGGTTTGTGTCAGACTGTTTCAAACATCTGTGGATTTCAGAAACGGGAACATAATTCACAACAAAAGGGAATGTTGGCATCAGGGCGTCAGCGAGTGTTCAGTGCAAAAACTAAAGCTGTAAGTTTATAGTGTTTCACGTTGAAATCAGTTATTTTCTCTTTTTTTTTTTTCTTCTAGTAAAGATGTTGAACTTCAAAAAACTAATTTTTCTAATATTTAAACCCCTGTTTTTCGACAAACATGTCTGCCAAGTCTAAAAACTTGATTTGAGGACCATAATTGAAGAAATTCACAAAGTTCTGGAAAAGAAAATATTGAGCCATTTTCTGTTTGACATTATTAACTGTCAAAGAGATCCTTCGTGAGTTAAAATACATTTGACGGATTAAGAGTTTGGACAAGCCTGACCCTTCCTTTTTTAAATCAAAACATGTTTTTTCTTATTTTTTTTACTAAAGTTTTGGTCCTTTTTGCGTTATAATCATTCAGCCTATTGGTTGATGTTCTAGCAGAGAGAAAATCCTGTCTGTTTCTTCCTTTGAATCCACAATTGTTGGAAACACGAAATTGCAAAGTTGTACTTGCTTTTCTTTTCTTCCTTTTTAATGTTTTGTTGCTTTATCTTCAGGGAGATTTGGATCAGTTACAGAAGCTTACAGTTGATGCATAAAAAAGTGTTTACTGGAGGTTAAAATATGAGCTACAGAACATTCAGAAAAGAAGACAACGTGGCCCTAAACCAGCCGAGCCTTCGAATGGCTCAGCCGGAGATCTGGCAGTCTGACCTTCTTGCTGGGGCAGTCACATGATCCCTCTCTCTAATGTGATCATCACCTGTCACCGGACATTTGGGGGTTTCAGGAGTGTTCTGCCTTTCAGACAAACTTTAGGGGGCGCCACACTCTGCTCATCGGAGAGAGGAGTGATGGACGTGGGAAGAGGAAGAGACGGAAAGAAGAGAAAGAGCCCAACTTGGGCTTGTGATGTCGTTCAGAAGATTACGAGCCCAACTTGGGCTTGTGATGTCGTTCAGAAGATTACGGCTGATGTCTGGTGACTGAAAAAAAAGGACAAAATTCCATAAAGCCATATGAATAAGAAATAACTGTATATGAACCATTAAGATAGTTCATTGCATTACTATATCTAGGCTTGTCATGAGGAAAAAAAGATGGAAAAAAGGAACAAAAAAAATATATAAAATGTAAAATACTTGAATGAGATCTTGTATTATAACATTTAATATTCATAATATCTGCTTTGTAGGCTGATGTGATTCGCTATTAGTGTTATTTGTAATTTGTAGTAATTATGCTTTTCCTTTAATAAAGAAAAAAAACACAAAACGGACAAAAAAACCTCAAACACTGACTTATGAGTGATTATTTCTCCATGTCTCTGTATATGTATGTAGCCGTTCCAAAGATTAAAGTGGACCTATCATGCTATATTTGACAAATATATTGTAGGGCCATACCTATATAAAACATGTCTGAAGTATTCTTTTTCAAAATACCAAACACATCATGCATTTTAGCCATGCCTCATTTCGCTCGATTTGCTCTTTTCCACCCCTGTTTTTGCAAGGGCTAATTATGTGACTAGCTTTAATGCAAATGAGCTGCAGCTGACCACGCCCCCTGCAGGAGAGGGGAGTGTGCTCTGATCAGCTGCTGGGCTCTCGGAAGAGGGGGAGGAAAAGAGAGGCTCCGTCCTCCGTGTTTTATTCTTATGATTATAAAGAGTGGTTATTCATTTGTTTTAAAGCTCAATAAATGACCTTTGACCGGCACTTTTCTAATTTTGTTTGATTTAAACTTCAACGGACATCTTAAAGGCAAATAAAATCGAACTGAAACTGCTGCACGGTCCCCTGGTTCCTTGGAAGAGGCGGAGAGATGGGTGTTTGTCATCTGCTGGTGGTGGACTACCGGAGAGAATTACAGCGAGGGAGCAAACGCTGGGAGGGAGAAAAAGAGCCAGAGCGTCAACAGCGGAGAATAAACAGAAGGGCACCCCTTTTCTAAATTCAAATCTGTATCAGCTCCGTTGCAGCCCCGTTTTTAGAGATTTGGGTATGGAGGAAAAGAGAGGGTTGTGTTTTCTGACACTTGGTGAGTTCCCTGACATCGGATAGATTTGGATAGTTTTTTTTGCAACAGGAAAAACAAAATCCACATTTTCTTACAATCTTTTATTAAACGATCACAGTAGTTGGGCTCTTGAACATTCATGCTTTATTATACAATCATTACTAAGGCCACAATTAATATACATTACATCCAAGGATATGTTTAAAGGCAGAAATGGAAAGTGCAAAAGTATCTTCTGCCTGAGCATTAGGGAACAGTCGAAGTGCTGATACTTAACATTACTTAAAATACCAAATGTGTTTTAAGAATTAAAACATTTAGATTAATGTGCAAGAGTAGAAAAAAAGTTTGCTCACGTTGAAGCTATGATTCATGACAAAAAGTTGAACATGTCATTAGTTTACAAGTGAGGATGAGTGGAAATGTAAACTCAAGTACAAGAAAACGATGTCAACTGAAGGGTCCTTTCTTTAATAAGATGAGCAAAACATTAACGGAGGGCAACAGAGTGAGGGGTAAACATGGCTCTGTCACCGGAGAAGATGTGATGGTAGAAAAGTGATATGATTTATTTAAATGCTCCTTAAGTGTGGGATCTGGTCCACAAACAAGCTACTTGTTGATCCTTGTGACTTGTGTTATGGACAATCATTCCACCATAAAAGCAAAATGGAGAGAGTTAGTCATAGTAAATAAAATTGACTTATACTCTAGTTGCCAGCATGGTGAACCTGGAAATGTTGAGTACACCAACTTTTTATGCTAGAAATGTAATACGGGTCCCCAGCACAAAGAGACTGTCGGATCCTAACTTGCATATGTTGGGCTATTAGCATTAGTTGTGTTTATTCAAAGTTATGGCATTATAGCGTATATGCAGAAAATAGTAAAACAATAACTTGTCATTGAGGATGCTGAATCAATTTCTGACATCAGGATAACAAATTGCTAATTTAACCAGAAAGTGGCCATATTTGTATTCTCAGTGGGCTGATTTCCACTACCAAGAGTAGTGTCGCAACCATTGGCTGTAGAAAGCACACGATTAAAATCATTATTATTTTAATTCTGAAAAAGAAATGGACATAGCAACCTCAAAAACCACTCCAAAATAATCTGCATTTTGTTTACTATCGTCTGCCTCTGCTATAATGCCATTCATTTTATTTAAAGCCACTTGTGCTTATTGCTCAAATTGCCCAACATATGCAAGTTGGCATGTGGCCGTTTCTATGTGCTGGTGACCCGTACTATACATTTCTGGTTTCACAACAGGACTGTAAAAGCTGGCAAATAGACTATTACTGGGAGTTATCATGCTTTCCTTTTCATCTATTTGTTTATTGGTGGACAAGGACATGAGCTTCCATAAACTTCTCCATAGTGTTTTGGAACAAATGTAAACTTTCATATCCAGATGGAACAGAAAATAACCCTAAACTATTGACTGCTCTGCATCCTTAGCACTTGTGAGTGAAATCATGAGCTCCATTAAAACAATTCTAGGTCACAGGAAGATACAAATAAACAGCATAATTTGATCTGTATGTCTAATGGGGTTGGTGGCCAGTGTTCGACAGACATTCACAGTTTAAAACAACAGGTTTTCTGGATTCAAATCATTGGAATTGAATAAATAATAATCCAATTTAAGATTGGACATTTCTTGATCACAAACTTGTCGAGGTCTGAAGTTAAAGGTCAGGGGTCATCACTGGCCCTTCTTGGGTGCGTCAGGGATGCTGTCGTTCAGAGGGGTGAGGCCTGTGAGGACGGCGTGCCGCTCATACTGCTTGGTTTGCCTGAACTTAGTGTCGGTGCCGTGGAGCCGGTCCAGAATGCCGATGACCCCGAAACACTGGTTGAACCTGGAACCAGGGAGGAAATAGATCAACTGAGGATGACTTCTTTTTTTTTTTTTTCTTTAAATAGGAAAATTTAAAATTCTATATTTTTCTTGCCGTAAACAAATCTGGGTGGCATGTTCCCATTGTCCATTTTCAATTGGCCCTGAGCAAATTCTAAAAGTATATTTTGTATATTTATTATCAGGGAGTACCAAGAAGTCAATCAAGTCGCTTCAGCTGATTCAAAATGCTGCGGCTCGTGTACTAACCAGCGTTAGGAAAAGGGACCACATTACTCCTGTTCTGGCTGCCTTACACTGGCTCCCTATAGAACACAGGATAGAATTTAAAATTCTTCTTCTCGCCTACAAAGCCCTTAATGGGCAGGCGCCATCTTACCTTAAAGAACTCATTATACCCTAATGTCCTACTAGGGCATTGCGTTCCAAGAATGCAGGGTTGTTGGTTGTTCCTAGAATCTTTAAAAGTACAATGGGAGCCAGAGCCTTTTCTTATCAAGCTCCACATTTGTGGAATCAGCTTCCAGTTTGTGTTCGGGCGGCAGACACCCTATCCGTTTTTAAGAGTGCGCTTAAGACCTTCCTTTTTGATAAAGCTTATAGTTAGGGCTGATTAGATTCAGCCCCTAGTTTTGCTGATATAGGCTTAGTTTGTCGGGGGACATCTTACTTCTTCCTTCTCTCTGTCTATACCCGTGTACTCTCATGTTCCGATTAACCCAGCTTCCCCAAATGTCTTTCTTTTTGGTGTCTATATACGCTGGGATCCGGAGTCATGGATGATCCTGCGGTCCTGTGTCCTGGATCGCGAGCGCTGGATCTTGAGTCGTGGCTGTGGTCCTGGATCATAGGTCCTGGATGGATATCCTCGTGGATTCATCTTCCTATTATACACACATGCATTTCCAAACATTTGGACTACCTATGTTGCAAATGTATTATCTTTTCAATTTACACACGGCATCTATTGCACGTCTGTCCGTCCTGGGAGAGGGATCCCTCCTCTGTTGCTCTCCCTGAGGTTTCTCCCATTTTTCCCTTTAAACTGGGTTTTCTTTGGAAGTTTTTCCTTGTACGATGTGAGGGTCTAAGGACAGAGGGTGTCGTATTGTCATACTGATATTCTGTACACACTGTGAAGACCACTGAGACAAATGTAACATTTGTGATATTGGGCTATATAAATAAACATTGATTGATTGATTGATATTGGAATATGGCCCACACCTGCCACTTCCTTACAGAGCCCCTCCTCCAACACACACAAACGCGCACATGACCAATGAGGGCACGGGATAAGTTTGTGCACAGATGGAAGGCTGACAGGCAGGTAGGCCATCCAGTTATTTTAGCCGGGCCGGCTAAAATGATTGGTCGTGCTTTTTACAGTACTACAGCTTCCACAGATGAAATGTTATGGATTTGTTAAAGCACTTAACATCCCGATAGCAATGAATATCTTAAGAGCATTCCATGGAATATAACAAAAAGTGTATCTTGAGCCGGTTTCCCAAACTTACCTACCCCACCTTTAATTTATGAGGCACTATATCTCACCTCTATTGACTCAATCCTGCTGACGGTTGTTTAATATTTTATATGGATTTTTGCAAGTTGAAATAAAGCTACTGGGCTCACCTGAGGTGGTGGAAGTCATGAAACTCGGGGGAGGGCAGGAAGGGGAGGTGGTATCCACAGTGGGAGATGGTGGTGCTGATCAGAGCCAAGCTGTACCACATGGCGGTGGTGGTCACATGGGAGCCCAGGAGGACCGGCCCGAGAGCCACCGGCAACATGTTGGAGATCTGGCAGAATAGGAGGGACAAACTGCTTTTAATGACCGAGGAATAACCAGCAAATATAGTGAAAACTTCTGAGAGAGGTAGAAAATGAACTGAAAGCGTGGAGGGAGGTATTCACCATGTGCTCCAGAGGGTGGGCGTAGATGCAGACCACTCCAATGGGGGCGGTCCACTCATGGTGCTGTTTGTGGAATCTCTTATAGAGGCTGGGATGGTGGAAAAGCCTGAGAGAAAGAAGATGAGGATAACTATGTGGTTACTTACTGAGACACTTAACTTAACAGAACGTAATGTTTACTGGAATACTGCTGCAGTGGTGAAAGAAGGACTCAGATCCTTTGGTTGGATAAAAGTAATAACAACACACAAAAAGTCCTTTAGTCAAAAGTAAAAGTACAGAAGTATTTGCAAAATATAATTATAATTATTAATTTATAAATGAAAAACAATATATGGCAAAAAAACTTCATAGTATAGTTTCTTGAACAAATGTCAAAACAATCATACTGTATGTTGAAAAAGTCATACAATATGACGAAAACAACATACTAGAATGTTAAAAAAATGTTTTGTTATACTATGGTACATCAATAAAAGACATTAATAACACAATACAAAACTACTAAACATACAGGTCATGCAATAGTGTGTGGAAAATGTCTCATATTATAGTATATTGAAAATATGTCTAAACAATTATAGTATAGTATGTTGACAAAATTCATAACGGGAAAATATGTAAAAATAATTAAACTCTAATATGTAGAAACAAAAAAATAGTACTACATTATGTGAAAACTAAATGTCTGGTCTTCTTTCTGTTGACATCCTTCACATTTACCACTAGGTGGCAGTGATGTGTAAAGGTCAGTTTTTCAATGAAAACAGATAGTCCACCAAAAGGGCTTTTTTCAAAAAGGATACATTATGTCATGTCACAGTCATAAAAGCAAAGGTGTCAATAAAATAATTAAGGATCCAAACCTGTGGGAATAGTAAAACATAAATTCCTCCAGGAGGGAGAAGAAGGCCAGCTCTGCGAGGGCCCAGTGGAAGGCGGGCAGCTCGGGGCCACAGGGGTTTCCATTCATGGTCATCAGGGATCGAGCCACCACCACCATGGACCCCGAGATGAACACATAGTTGAAGAGGACGGTCTTCAACACATGGCGAAGCCTATCTGGATCCACCTGGAAGACCAGGAGGGAATCACAGGGTAAACACTAAGTATAAATGTATTTTTACTGACAAATATATTGCATTTTCATGACATTACATTACCTACATTGAAATGCCTGGAGTATATTTGGTCATTATTCTCTTTTGCACATTTTTAAGAACATCTCCAGCTTATATGTAGGTTGTTGCTGATTTTTTTTTCCCATGTGAAGTTTGCTCATAAGGTTAACAAAATGTTTATAACAAAGACATGCAAGCATTGAGTGTAGTTTAAGTTATCAGCTTCACTAAATTGAAGACAGAAGATATCTCCAGTTTGTGTGTAACAGTCAACTTGTTCCCAATAAACTCTGGACCCTGTGAGTTATAAACATATCACGATGGCCCTTTGTGTGTGTCTGCAATGTACACATGTGAACTGTTGCCCAGTTGCAGTACAGTTCTGTGATATAATGTGTATCAAATTACAAACATAACAACCTACATCAGCCTTTTTAAACAGACAGTTTTACAGTGAGATTCATTTAGTGTTTGGTTGGTTTTATTAAGTTTCCATTGGAAGACTGACCAGGGGCATCAATTTAAGCTATATGGATAGATTGCTTGATAAAAGATAAATGTATGCTACAAAACAGCACAGGTCTTTATTTATGACAACTAGGGCTCAGGTTAGGAGGTTACAATCAGTCACGTCTCTTTGACTCAGAGTAACGTGCCTTGGAAAGCTCACAGGACACAAAAAAGGACTTTTGCAGCTTCATAACAAAGTTTCTGACACAATGCTATGCAAAAAAAAAATGTACTCCTATAAGTGCCGCACACATATTATGCATATTGAAATTGGGATAACACACTTAATCTTTTGGAAGTATAGAGCAAGATGGATGAATGATGGATTTCGGCCAACCATCAACGTCTGTTAAACAAACAGGACTTTGGTCCAATGGCCAGGTGAACACGGCTCATCAGAGCACTCAGGATGTTCATAAACATGCACGCAATACATATCAGATTATAAGAGTCCAAAAGGAGCACAGGAAATAATACTTTGCAAAAGTTGAAAAATCTATAAATTAAATTAGATAAAATTCAATATAAATAAATAGGAAAATACATGTACATCGATAAATACAGAATATTATAATAATTATTAAATTGAATTTTTTTCATTATTAATTCATTTTTTTGTATTTATTTTTCAAATGTTGACACAAATAATATAATTAGTTATGCCATTTTATTAATTTACTCCCTGTTATTTTCATGTATTGTGAAATCTCTATGACATGTTTTAATGGATGAATTTATCCTTACAATAATGCTTGGTTTAACCTGGCGTTTTAGGGGTGAATAAAGATAAGGAGAATGAGATTAGATGGATTTATTATCCGTAAACACACGAAATGCTATAAAATAATCTATCTTCTGATTCAAAGGTTAAAAAGGGTTAGAAAATACATCTAAATTAGAGGCCGTTCATGCAGTATCAGTTTTGGTAGAAGGAGGAGAGAGTGAGTGGAAGTCTGTATCTCAGTGATAATCAAATGCCTAGTTTAAAATAGTGGTGGTGCTGTTTTGGTATTTAAAGTGAAACTGGAAGAGATTCAGTGCAGAACATACCGGGTTATTCTTGTCCGGCTGGATTCGGTAGCGGGTGATGAAGGAGGGTTTCCCGGTGGTGTCCACCAGCAGCAACAGACAGTTCGTCCCCCAAAACGCCAGAGTGGGGACCAACATCGTGCCTGTGGAGAAACTACCGTCAAAGAGGGACAACTAACCTGCCTCAGACCTGGACCTCAATATTTAAACATTAATAAAGAATGAAAACGTCTTTTTTTTTTTTAAGAAACAACAATTTTCATGATAAATTCTGCATGTTTTAACAGTCTGGCCTTGTTATTTCTGAGCTCACTAGAAAATGGACTTAGCCTTTGAGCAATCTAAGATAATAAACATAATCACAGAGATAAACTGGTTGTACTTTGCCTTTTCTTTATTGATTTACCTTAAGACCGATTACATAATTACTTTGGAGAAAGAACCTTACATGTTTCACTGTCAGCAATATTTGCCCTATCTGTTAATGCATGACTGTCAGCACATAACGTCCTACATTAGATTGTGTGTGCAAACAGCTAGACAGTTGACACAACACCAACAACAACATGATGGCTAGATCATACAAGAGAGTAACTGGACACCAGAGGTCATTCTTTGATATGCAGAGCTAAACAAATGTTCTCCAAGCTAAACAATGTGTTTTTTCCTCTGGGGCTGGTACTCTTTTGTGCAGGATCACAATTCCCAGTTTGGTGTTCAATCATTTGTAAAATCACATTAAGAACTACATTTATTATAAGTACTGTGAAAAAACCTAAAATACAAAAGCATGTTTTGATCAAAGCAAGTCAGTCATTCTGTTAACGTGTAGGAAACAGATCAGTGTGTTCGATTTGACCTCAAAAAGACCTCTCTGATATGAACCGTCCGTAACAGTGTGTTGGCTGCAAAGTGCACTTTCTACAGAACATGTTTTTGGAAAAGAAAAAAAATCAATTGTGTTGTTAGTTCTTACCCAAGTAGAACAAAGCAGTCTCATGACCCTCAAAGCCCACGTACACCTTGGTCCACATGTTCTGCCAAAAATCTCCTGAAGCTCCCCAGAATCTCTGAAGATGCCTGGGAAAGGAAATCTTGTCAAATATCACATAACAATGAAACTCAGAGGACTGTAGAAACTACCCTGTCACATCATGCCCTCTCTTGAAACACTTTTTTCTCCTCCTGAATCAACACTAAAAATGTTTTAGCCAATTGGTTTTCAGTCTTCCAAGTAATATTTGTAAATTAAAGAATTCAAATTATTGTATAACGTGGTCATTGGTATGCACCAGTCAAGTTACTTTCATTTTTAGTTCAATTGTATATATTCTCCTTAAGTTAATTTAATGACAAGAACACTAACGTTTTTATAAATATCCTATACACAAATTGTGTCTCACAAATTACACTCAATTTCAAGGTCAATTGTTCTTTTCTCCTCAAGTTAATACAGGATAAGATATTGGTTTGTATTACTGTAACACTGTAACTTGTCACCATGTCAGGGAGTTGCCGAATGCAGCCAAGAATAAGATTCCAGATCCGATGACCACAGCAGCTTTCTTCACAGAGTCCCACAGTCCTCCAGGGCCCTCCTAGGTGGAGAAAAGGCAACAATGATGCATCTATGAGCCTCTCCGTTACTCTGGTGATACTGTGCAGTCTCATGATGAGGAGCTTCATCAGCGTTTCCCACAGAGACATCACAGGCTGCAGAAAAGAGTCTAAAACTACATGAGGATGCAGCACTGTATCTAGTTGTAAGCAAGGAATTTCACACTATGGGACTGCATGGATATAATCAGGGCTGCACATAACTGGTGCACCCTCTGCCAAAAAAGAGCACCGGATCATTTGCGCACCAACATTTTGAGAGAGAGAGAGAGAGAGAGAGAGAGTGAGAGCGAGAGAGAGAGAGAGAGCGAGAGAGAGATTTGCGAGTTGCATAAGAACTGGTAAAATAGCAGGGTATATAATTCGCAAGCTATTTAAGTTTAATTGTTTTAATCTGTCCACGGCTTCTGCGATCCCTCGCTCTACCCCTCGCTATCGCGTGAAGGGTCTGCTTTATGCGCTCTGCACAGTAACCCCCCCCCGTTCATAAAGTCAAATAGCCTACCCCTCAAAAGGTCCGGTTTTTTTCATTTTAAGGATGCGCACCAAGCAACATCTCCAGGTGCTCCTTTGAGAACCAGGGCAAAAAAGTGATGTGCACCCCTGGATATTATGAACCATTAGAAACAAGAGATTGAAGGGCAAAATAACATCAGGCAGCAGGAGAGAAACATCAATGTGCTTTAAAATGATTATAGTTATCTTAAGCATACTATATTACATTGTTTTTTGGACTTGATAGGAAAGATTCCAAGTTGTTTTTGCATTGATCCACTTGAACATTAGTCACATCACATGTCTGTCCCATGAATAATGTTTGACTATAAATATTGATGTAAAGGAAATTGTTTTATATGAAGTTAAATAAAGCAGAGGCATATTCCAAAAGCTATATATTTGTGTAGGTTAAAAGCATCAAACCTTTTAAAAGCCACATTTTCTCTATTGTAATTGCAATAATCCATATATGAAATGTGAATGAGTTGTGTTGACAGTGTTGACCAGACAGTAAATGAATCTGAGATTAAGGTTTTCAATAAACACTTTTGAATTATTTTAGTGTGACCTAAACAGATTTAAAATGATGTTGTCCCTTTGACAACATTTGAACTTAATTTTCAGCTACAGAGAATCCAAGTATTTATTTTATCTTTAATACTTAATGTCAGTTGTAGAGTGCTTTTAATAAAAGCAAAATCTAATCCAGCCAGAGTGAGAGAAAAAAGAATCAGTCCACTCAGTGGGTATAAATCCAGGGATTGATGTCACATTCAAAGACCTTTAAAACAAGCTTTTACTCCGGCTGCCCTTTGCACAGCCATGGGAACCTTACAACAGTGGGAACGATGTTACTGACAGAACTGTCCGCTGATACTAATGCATACTTAATCCTTGTAAGGACAATTTATCAATGACATTTGTAGGCGTGTGGCGCAGTGGATAGAGCGTTGGTGTTCGGATCAAGGGAGCACAGGTTCAAACCCCTCTGCAGTCAGCATGTTGTTGTGTCCCTGAGACACTTCACCCCAAATTGCTCCTGTGGGGATTGCCCACAGTATTGAGTAAGTAACATGTAAGAAATGTAATCAACAAGAATGTACAAACAAACACCCAATCATATAATTATTTCTAAATATAGTGCACACTCCCATTCTACAGGAGGAGATTGAACTGTCATTAACCTTGCTCATGGTAATAATATTACCATGAGCAATATACATACCATCAGCATAACATACATATTATGGAGCTAATTTCCTGCCATAACTCCACAAACAAACTAAACGGGTTTTACAAATGCCTCATGATTCACTAACACACACAATGTGGTTTGCAAATACAAAACACCATCTACAAACTAATGCATTTAGTTTTGCAAAGAAAAAACATAAACAAACGCATAACATTTTTCTAATAAATCATGTTTCAGAGACAAATTCAGCATAGGTTTTACAAGTACACAACTTTTTTTTACAAGTACATTATTTTTTCAAATAATTTTTTTGTTCTTCTCCATGTCCCCTAGGAGGCTCCGTAGAATTTTTCTCTGAAACATGATTTAAAATGTTATGTGTTTGTTTGATAGATACGTTTTTTCTTTACAAAACTAAATGCATCAGTTTGTAGATGGTGTTTTGTATTTGCAAACCACATTGTGTGTGTTAGTGAATCCTGAGGCATTTGTAAAACCTGTTTAGTTTGTTTGTGGAGTTATGGCAGGAAATTAGCACCATAAATATGCATGATCCATTATCCTCTTGGTCACATTCAAGGCTCAAAAAATGCAACTTGTCAGGTCGAGCCTGTCCCAGAGAACAACCAGGCAAACAGAAAGAAGTGACAGAGCTCCGGTCGGAAAACAAAACAGGCAGGTGGAAGCATTATGTAAAACGTGTTTTAAATACAAAACCCATGTTGAATACAAATCACGTGTCACAAAGAGAGGAAGAAAGGCAATATTAAAAAGGTTTAGTTTAAATTCAGATTGGGTTTTTTGAGTCTTAGAGGAGGCTGAAACTTAGGTAAAAACTTGCGTAAATATATATCATAGTAAAAAATGTCTGAGTGTAAAAACTGAAATATTTGTTCTGATATAATATCAACCCATATGAGTAGCAGACAGAAATACAGTGCTTCTATATCTTTATCTTTATGTGACATTATCTGAAATAAGCTTTTTCGCCAACCCTAATATCATCAGTGTTGACTTTAACATGAACTGTCTCAGAGACAACATGGTGAAAAAGAAGCATGCAGGTTTTCTGAAAACATGTCGTATAATAGTTACATTTCAACATTTTCCAGCACAAATCATACAATAATTCTGTCGTTTGAACTTGTAAGCCTCTTATGCAGAAAAAAGAATGTCCAAGCACTGAAACAAATGACTTGAGTTTGTAGCTCACAGGTTTATTAAACTATAAACCGGTTGTCAGAATCAGAAACAGGTTTATTAACAGGTAAGTTTACACGTACGAGGAATTTGACTTATGTAACATTAACTTCTCAATGCCTGTTTTTTTCATGAGATGCCACCGAGATTAGAGGGTTGTAGGAGGGTTGAGCCGCAGGAGACCCATGGTAATATGACAGAAGAGTTTTACAGGTGTTTTGGTCTTACCTGTCGGCCGCTGTTTTTCGGGGCAGCTCCCCTCGTGTCTGTAAACACAATAACAAATACAAGGTTTGTCTTTCCAGGAAGGATTAATACAGATTCTTAATTTAAGCATATAATTAAGGAGGTAAACAATCTTTCGTCACAAATAAATAATACAATTGTCTACGTAAATGGATGGTTTTGGAGGAAACTGAGACATTTGGCCAAAGATAAAATAATTAATATATTGCTGATAACATTTTTTAATGAAGATGGCCTCATCCTAGTTTGATTGGATAACAAAAGGGTGTTTCAAAACATTTTTTTTACTTTATGATTAAAGTCAAGTTTTTGTTTTTCCAAAGAACTAAAAAACACTGGGTTGTCTTCAACAGTGTTACACAGCTTACAGTGTTTTTTTATTTGACTTATTTATTGTGTGATAATCAATTCACATGCAATACAGTGCATGAATAAACCTCCAGTGTTGGCCTCATATGATGAACCCTCACTGATTTTCACCACACATATTTGAGGCATTAAACAGTCAGATCTCAGTCTGATTTACAACTTTCCATGCTGCAACAATCATCCGAGTGCTGTGCAGCCTGGGGTAAAAGTTACAACTGGAGGCTTATATAATCCAATTATAATCCATCGTTCTTACAGTTAGCACTTTTTCCAGGCACATTCTTGGGAATAACAACCACCATCCCTCGGTTTGTTGTTGAACAAAATACATACTAAGTTTAAGTTAAAAAAAGAACAGAAATCATATTTCAAGGCAAGTGTAACACACCAAGTATATGAAGTCTTCTTGCAATCAAAATGTGGTTTGTCTATTGTTATGTTGGATGTTTGAGCTTCACAGTGCAAAATTATCTTCGTGCAGATGACAATAGAGGAAGAAAGAGTAGTGACCAAAAATTATACTGATTTTGTTTTTAAATATTTAGACAATCTTCGAGCTGTAGCTTCAGAAATACAAAGAATATTATATCCGTTTTCAATTGACTGAAACAAACCACTGCTTTATAATGCATCCTATTATCATTGGATGCTCATAAGACTAAATTACATGTTTACAAAGATAGATAGTCAAAATAGGAAAACAATTTAGTCAAAGTAATATTTAAGAATACCATAGCCTAGAAAAATCGTAAAGTGTTACTATTTGATTAAAATTAAACATAGCGTTGAGCTCCGAACATGCAGGATATGAACTGCGCTGTCCCTCATTGGAAACAACACCTGCTGCCTATAAGACTGATTAGGTTTTGGATCAATATTGCAGTTAAGCAGCCACCAGTTACCCAACTATAGTATTAAACATAACAAAATGTTAGACTCCCGGACAAGTTCAAAGCCAAGTATATAACCTACTCACCACTTGTTTCCACCGTCATGTCTCCTCGCTCTCACTGTTGGCTCTTTACACATTCTCAAAATAACCGTGTATTTACAACGGCGGACGAATTCTGATTGGTCGGTTCTTGGTCAGCTGACTTGAGTCGCACTCGAAGTAGCGGCAGGTATGTTTTGACCCTGATTATGAGGAAGGGATGTCCACATGGAACAGGTGAAGGTTTAAACTCAGCGTGGAGGCTTGTGTTACATAGTATTCCTATGGGGAAAAGTACATTTGAGTAGAAAAGACTATGTTGCAATTAGTATTAGATTGATAATATCAAGTCAGTGCTAATTCTGAGAAAAGAAACTGCGGTCAAGCCTGCCTTCACTCACTTCGGAAAACACAGTCAAGCCAGCATCCGCGTTGTTTCGCGGTGCGCGAATATCCTATGCATTACGGTAGTGGCCTGGAAAAACTGCCTTCAAAATAAAAGTGCTTATTCGGTCAATAACAATTATACCAAACATATTAAAATATGTACTATATAGGCCTAATGTGATCAATAATAATGTAAGACAAACTACGTATAACTACCATATTATAACTGAGTGAATGTAAAACTTAAAGAGTTTCAAAATCATCCCTCTGTTTTTAGATGAGAATAAAACAAAAACAGTCCAATATCAAATACTAATATCACTTCAGGGTGATAGCAGGACACCCCATCTAGTCACTGAGAAAATCAGGACAATCTGATGTAGAGTTTCAAAATAAAAGACTTTTGAAGTCTCATATATATATGAGCTATCATCCTTCTGTTTTTAGATGAGAATAAAACAAAAACATTCCAGTATCAAATACTTATTTCACTTCAGGGTGATAGCAGGACACCCCATCTAGTTACCTAGGGAGAATCAGGACAATCTGATGTACAGTTTCAAAATAAAAGATCGTTGAAGTCTCATATCCTCCTGGGACCCGAGGAAAAAAAGTGTCTTCCAATTTCCTTTTTTTTGTGATTTCCTACCTGTTTAGGGTTAAAAAAAAACATCTTGCAATTTAGACTTAAAATTAACAGATGGACTATGTAACGTATTATGGTTATAGAGTGATATTAATACAATAATACATTCACCTTTATTTAAAACATGAATAATTAATTGATCTGAACATTGCTGTTTATTTGGTCAATACAAATCCAGCTTGGTTTTTGGTGAATCTTTCCAGATCTTCAAAGACTTTGTAGTCAATTTACTGGGAAAGTACCTCATTGGACTCCAGTCAGCATGGGCTGTAGGGTCATCTTGACTAATTGTATGGATGTGGTCTCCATTTGACCTGCTCATAGAAACAAAGCTTGCATTCCTGAGACAATTCTCATTTTTCATGGCTCCACTTAAAATAAAAACAACAATAAGACATACGTGCTACTCTTGGCCCACAGAGGGCCATGTCTTTCCAGCTTGTTCCTATCTGTCTCTATGTATCTATCTGTGCGCTCATGGAGCCTCCTGCATCTTTCCCCCCTTTTCTTCTTGACCCTCTTCTATCCCAGGTGTGAAATCCTCCCCTCTCTCATCATCTGAGAGCTCAAAATCTTAATCTCCCTGAACTATCTGGTACAGAAAATGTCTGCTTCAGTTCTGTCTCCTGCAACAATATTGAGTCATAAAGTCCATGAAGACGGTCCTGACGTCCACTAGAATGGACATTTATAAAAGGGCTGTTATTTGAAAACTTGAATTATTTAATTGCTTTCAGAACTAATTATATAGTTCCTCACATGTTAATAAACAAGAACATATATGATTTTCATGGTAAACATTTCAATTATTCAACAATATTTGACTTCTCCTACTGCTTCAATACCATTTTGTTTTTCGTATGCCAGCCATTTTGGATGAAAAGAAAGAGGAACTTCCCAGCATGCAATTTTAACCAATGACATATCACTGAAAAGACCAGGATGTCCTCTGTACAGTACATCAGGGATTGATAGAGTAGCTCAAAAGAGTAAAATGAGATGCATGTTAACAAAATGTCCACTACAGTGTTCATTTTCAATGGGCTGGGTCCCAGGAGGATATATGAGCTATCAGCCCTCTATTTTTAGATAAGAATAAAACAAAAACCCTCCAGTATCAAATACTTATTTCACTTCAGGGTTATAGCCAGTACTCAAGTTGTAATAAAAAATCAGGGGGGATGGTGGATTTTTTCATTATGGGGACATAATTTGTGCTGATTGGGAGACCAACCAGCATAGATAATTATAGATAATAGACTATATTATAGATAATTATTATACTCCTAAAACAACATGCATGTTATGGATGTTCAAATACTCCTTTCATTGCTCTTGACCAAGGCACCTCAGAATTAGAGTCGGTCCCCGGGCTGCCATGGCACCACTAACATTTAGGGTCAAATGCAGAGGACAATTAGTGCAAAATCTTTTTTTCACTTTAATTTAAAGGGGGGGAGGGGATACAAATATGTGGTTATAATGGAAGTCTATGGTACAAATCTTGTAGGTTAACAGTCCCTCATTTATTATTCAGATGGATCAACTGATTATACTAATAATAAAGTCAAAATAGTTTTTAGAATATTGAATTATAGTGTATTTTTTCAAAAAAGCAGTTACTGGTATACGATCAAAACTGGTATCTAAAGGGTTAAATTTGTATCGTAATTAATTAAATCATTATGTAAATTAAACACTTCATGAAAACAATTTTGAATTTTTTTTGAAAATATTGATCCGTCATCATTTTATTGCAGTTCAAATACAAATATTTTATGTTAACATTCCCAATGTTTCATAATCATGCTTTTTGGTCTCAATTTTTCTGGCTCTTGCTTTCGGATTGTTAGCTAAGCAATGGCTTTGAAGCCAAGTCTTGACATATACATCTGGTCTGAACTTGTTCAGTGGAGGGCCAACACACTTGATGAAAAGCAAGGCTGACATGCTTTTTACCTCTAGGGAGCTTCTAGTTGTGGTTAAAATGTTCATCTGACTAAACCCACATTCACACTCAGCTGTGGAGATGACCAGAGTGTTCACTGCTTGAAGGAGGGGTTTCAGCTCTTCTGGTGCTGGTGGTATCATTTCATCAACAGTTCTCATTCATAACACTCCGTTCGATGTCTCACTATGGGATGCGCCTCATCGCGGAGCAAACAGAAGCATCAATCTCATTACGCCAATCCTGATTGGCTGGTGATCTTGACGTCAACGTCAGGGAATCACCCCCTATAAGTAGCTTGCGCCACGACGCATGCGTCATTCAAACACCTCTTCTCGCTTCAGAGCACATCTCTATAGTAGCCGGACAAGCTTAACGGTCCACAGACTGAACCCAAATATAACCATTTCGGTCGACGGGCGCTCGCCGGCTACTCCTTCTGCTTTGCAGGAAGACGGTAATACTAACGCCAGTTAGTATTGAAATCGACCTTGCCCTTCTCTTCCCCGGAAAGTAAGGTAGGTCTGATTTTTTCAAGCTAGCTACGCACCAGTTGCTAGCTAGCTTCCCCTTACTACCGACACCACGGTAGCGAGGACGCTTTTCTTTTTCTCTCTCACGGAGGAGAAAAGGATTAGAAGTATATTGACACACCAGTCAATATTCTTTGAGAACAAAGGACCCACACCGTCCCTTTTTCTCCGGATTAAGGACGGGTTGGTAACACTTTTCTCTCAACGACGTACCTGTTACGAGCGGGTCCTCTCCACGCCACGAGGCGAACAAGATGGACGCCTCTCCCCCTCACACCAGAGGAGTCAGGGACTCGGAGGCTCGGTCATGCGGCTGCGGGTTGAAGATAGCAGGCACAGACTCACACCAGGTCTGCTCGTCCTGCCTCGGGCTGGAACACGCCCAGGAGGCTATCGACAACCCCGGCTCGTGCGGGCATTGTGCCCATTTCACCCGAAAGAGACTCCACCAACGGCTAGCACACCAAGCTAGCTTGTTGGAACAGGACTCCCTCATGTCCACTGATTCGCCGTTTGGCAATCAAGACACGGGGGCGTCTGCCGCAGAGACTGAGCCCCTCGCTGTGTCGGTCTGGGGCTCACTAACAGCGGCAGCTGCGGAACCGGGATCCCACGCCGTGTCAGGCCGGAACCTGGTGGCGGCAAGAGACGCGGGAACGGAGCCCCACGTCTCACCAGGGCTCAAACGGCAAAGCCGGGAGCGATGGCTGCTCTCCCGGGTGATAGCACACCAGCTTCGTCCTGTCTGAGCATGGACCTGCAGGCCGCGTGTCAGCGCACTGCGTCCAGGCTAGACATCCCGTGTCCCGAAATGGCCAAGGAGACCGCCAGGTCCCGTTACGAGGGGAAACATTATCCCCAAGCAACGAGGACAAGGAGGCAACTCCTCCCGGTCTTCCCGGAGATGTTGGATGAGGTGTCGGTCTCGTGGAGGGACCAACCCTTTAGCAACAAGGCCCCAATCCAGGGTGTCTCCTCCCTAGACTGCGACGGTATGGAGAGGCTCGGCCTGCTCCGCATACCGCTGATGGAACTGCTGGTGGCAGCCCACCTCCTACCGAGGCTGGTCCCGTCACCAAGCAGGAACCCCACGCTGCCAGCGAAGGTGGACCGATTCCAGTCGACCATGACTGAACGGTCCTACAGAGCCGCAGCGTTGTCCGCCAGGGCTCTGAACGTTTCCTCACTGCGAACCGCATACCAAGCGGAGCTCTGTGAGGATATGTCGAGTAATCCTGGACCGGCCGTTCTGGACGAGTTGGCCGCAGTCACAGACATGCAAAACAATGGGGATCATGGTGGTGCAGGAAAGAGCTAGATGGCTCAACCTCACCAACCTCCCGGACCGGTAAAAGGAGGATGTGCTTGACATGCCCATCGTTTCCGAGGGGATTTTCGGCTCCGCTCTTGCCTCCATGCAGAGGAGATGCGAGTCGAAAAAGAAGGAGGACGAGGCCCTCCACCTTTGCCTCCCTCGAAGGGCCCAGCCGCTGCCTTCGCAGCGGCAGCCCTTCGTCCAAGCTGCCCCGAACCCTGCTCGGTTCAAAATACCGAAAACGCAGAGGTCGCAGTCCGCCCCTCGTCCCCAGCCCAGGCAGGGGACGAGGGCGAGCTGGCCTAGAAAATCTCCGGTTCCGGCTGCAGCCCAGGTGCAGCCAACCCAGAATTTTGGCCAGCAGTCGAGGAAGAAGAAGCGAGCGGCCTGACAGCCCCTCCTTCTCCCCTCTGTGACAGAGCTGGAAGTCTACGGTTCCCCAGCTCTAAATGTGTTCCCGCCGCCTCGAGAGATACCTCAACACCATCCTCAAGTCTGCATAAACACATGTCACACACATGTCACACACTTATTGATTTTTGTGTCATAAAACATTTTCCGCTGACGCATCCAGGCTTAGAGCCAAGGGCACAGCTCGAAAAAATGAAAAGAAAAACAATAAAAACAATAAACAGTCCGTCAACTGTTCCCCTTCTGAGAGCAGCCACGGCCTCTCTCAAAGGGCGAACAATTGACGGGTCTGTGAAGGCACCACCGCCACGCGCATGCGCAGTGCCGGCTGGGGTCGTGAAGGCACCACCGTCACGCGCATGCGCAGTGCCGGCTGGAGCCGTAAGGGCACCACCGCCACACGCATGCGCTGTGTCGGTGGGGATTGTCGAAATGGTGCACCACAGTGTTCAGACACTGGAGGGCCCCATAACACAACAAATAGAGACTCAGAGGGGAAGAGACGTGACATCTCAGCTGGCTCTAAGGAGCATACAGCGGGAGATACTCACGATATCTGCTTGGGGTTCTCAAGACAGTTACACGGAGCTACAGACTCCAAGTCACCGTCACCCCCCCTCGCTTCTCGGGCTATCTGTATTCACAAGCCCGGAGAGAGTCAACCCATACTCTGGAGAGAGAGATTCTCTCTCTCCTAGAAAGGAGGATTTTATCTATAATGCCCGCTGAGCAGAGTCAGATTACGCAGACAAATGTCCTCGTAAAGCACCTGCTCAACATGGGTCTCATAATAAAACTAAACCCCGCGCGCCACGGCGTGCGGAAAGTATTGGTTATTATGAAATGCGTAGTGGCACTACGCCACTGGCCGCACTCGACTTTTCTAGTACGGGGCGCGCCTACGGGTGCTGTCCTTTCACGGAAGGTGGTCACCACGGACGCATGTCTGACAGGCTGATAGGGTATTTACGAAGGTCGCCCAGTGAGGGGTCTCTGGAGCAGAGACCTCCAGCGGGCGCACGTAAATCACCTGGAGCTTTTAGCGGTGTTCCCCACCCTGAAACGCTTTCTGCCTTCTCTCAGAGGACATCATGTCCTCGTGAGGACAGACAACACGACCACAGTATCGTGTATGAACCGCCAAGGGAGATTGCGTTGTCTCCAGTCACACACACTGGCACACAAACTGATCCCTTGGAGCGGCAGACGTCTCCTCTCTCTGAGAGCGACGCATGTACCAGGAGTGATGTACCTCGGGACAGAACTACTGTCCAGAGGTGCACCCCTCTATGCAGACTGGACTCCACATCCAAAGATCGTGAGTCCGCTGTGGGTGCGTTACGGCAGAGCCACGTTAAATCTGTTCGCATAAAGAGAACATGCTCAATGACAGCTGTTCTCTTTAATGCACGATTTAAACGCACCGTTAGGCGGGGACGCACTCGTACACGATTGACCTCCGGGTCTTCTGTACGCGTTCCCAACCCTGGCTCTGATACCCCCAACTCAGCTGTTGTGCGGGCAGCCATGGCAGCTCCCACTAGGGACATACTGTCTCAGGCAAGGGGGGGGGGCGATCCTTCACAATCTGAATACAGTGGGACTCCCTCAGAAGGACACATCTCCTTTCAATGTCCTGTCGGGGTGATTTTATCATTTCTACAGGACTTGATCGATAAACACATAGCTTTCTCCACGATCAAGGTGTACCTGGCTGCTATTGCTGCATGCCATGTGGGCTTTGAGGGTAAGACGGCTAGCCAACATCCTTTGGTCTGCCGTTTTATGAAGGGAGCTCGCAGGCTCCTCCCTGTCTCCAGGTCACTGGTGCCCTTATGGGACTTGGCAGTGGTTTTAAATGGGCTCAGAATGACCCCATTTGAACCCCTGGAAGGAGCTGACATGAAACATATGTCACTCAAGACAGTGCTGTTACTGGCCCTGGCATCCGCCAAGCGGGTCAGTGATATTCATGCGCTGTCTGTACATCCTTCATGCACTCAGTTCGCCCCAGGGCAAACGAGAGTGTTGTTGAAGCCCAACCCTGCCTTTACACCAAAGGTGGTTGGTTCGTGTACCCCAATTGACATTGAGGCATTTCCTCCGCCGCTGGTTTCCTCCGGGGAGCAGCAGCAGGATCTGTTGTGTCCAGTCCGGGCTTTACGCACATATATGGACAGATCAAAGGAGCTTTGTCTTAATAACCAACTCTTTGTGTCCTGGGCTAACCCTCACAAGGGCAAGCCTGTTACTAAGCAACGGCTCTCCCACTGGAGGCAATTGCTTTGGCCTATACGAGTCAGAGTTTGCAAGCACCTTCGGGTCTGCGGGCTCACTCGACTCGGGGGCCTGGCTACATCCTGGGCTTTGTTCAAGGGTGTTTCCATCCAAGACATCTGTGCAGCGGCGAGCTGGTCCTCGCCGCTCACTTTTGTCCGCTTTTACAGGCTAGACGTCTCCGCTCCAAGCGTGGCCCGAGCAATGCTGGGCACCTTGTTGAGTCGGGACTCTACCTGTTAAGTTCTGGTTGGTTGGTGATTTTCGAGATAAGCTCGTCTGGCAATACGGGAGCTACAATTTCCCATAGTGAGACATCGAACGGAGTGTTATGAATGAGAACTATAGGTTACTTACGTAACCCCAGGCCTCAGAGTAACATGAAGTGAGATGTCTCACCAGACGGCCCTCCTTGCTATGGTGAAGCGAGAAGAGGTGCTTATTTTCAATGACGCATGCGTCGTGGCGCAAGCTACTTATAGGGGGTGATTCCCTGACGTTGACGTCAAGATCACCAGCCAATCAGGATTGGCGTAATGAGATTGATGCTTCTGTTTGCTCCACGATGAGGCGCATCCCATAGTGAGACATCTCACTTCATGTTACTCTGAGAACCGGGGTTACGTAAGTAACCTATAGTTTTGAGTCTTAGCTAACACGAGAGAAAAACTTAGCTAAACTCCAAACTAAGTTGTTATTGCTAAGATTAATGACTCTCGACTTACCTGAAATGTTATTTTTAGTATTTTTAAATATGAAGTCCCTCAGATCGCGTTGTCCTCCTGGTCGCTTGGCCATTGTGATGACCGTTACCTGCGCTAGTGCTGCTATGCACCTTCTGGCATCGATCAAACAGGCGCATCACGGCGCTCTGGCGCCCTCTAGGGCACTCGCATAGTATAGCGTCAGTGACTTGGTAAAAATGTCATTGCGTGTGTGCGTGCTCACAAAATGCGCAAAATGAATGTTGAAAAAAATTACATAAGGGATGGAAAGGGGGAATGGCCGTTTTAGAAAGGGGATGATTTTGACCGTTTTTATTTCAGGGGGGATGCCATCCCCCCTCATCCCCCCTCAACTCGAGTACTGGTTATCACTATAAGTAAGGTTTTTTTTTTTTAGGCGGACATTAGAATTTACATGTTTTTACTATGTTCCATCTGAATTTACTTTAAAATAAAAACATCTATATTGATTCTGACACTTCTACATCCAACTCACAGATGTAACCTTGCTTTGAGAGAAAAGATTATTAATTTACCCCTTTTAGAAGTGAAGATATAGTCTTTGTTGTGTTAGTGGCATTTTCGAGCCTGAAACCTCAAAAACAGGCTCAGGGCTTAAGAGGAAACAAGAATATAGTTTGAAAGGGGAGTGATTTGTAAAATATCCATAAAGAAAAAGAAAATCTGTTTACAGTTCCGTTTCATATGGATGTTGTTGGGGCAGAACCTCTGCTCCGCGCCGTTCCTATATGAGTTTGTTTTAAAAGAAGGAAAACTCCAAACAACCAGGATAAGGGTTAAACAATAATCTGCTTTAATGGTCAAATACAACGCAATCCCGAAGTAATCCGGATTACTCCGGCTCTGGTTCTTCCCGCTGGGAGATCAATTTACTTGTCTTGTCAGCAGGAGGAAGAGAGAGCGAACACACAAACACAAACAGGAGATATAGAGGAACAACGGGGAGGAGTCGGGTAGGGCTGAACGATTAATCGATTTTAAATCGAAATCGCGATTCGAGATGATGCGATTATTAAATCGCAAAGCCTGCGATTTTTTTTAACTTTTTTTTTTACATTTTTTTTTTTTTACAACTTTTTTTTTTTTCTTGTGTGTCACTCATCCACACCAATCATAAGTGCTGTGCTCCACATGTACCAGCCATTGCTAATCAATCAGAAGAGGCCCATGATAGAAGGTGATAGACAGATTGATCCAATCACCTGCCAAGTGCTTTTGAAAGTGCCTGCCCTTTCCAAATGGCTTCCAATGGAGCTTTCCTAGATAGTTTGGTGAAACAAACCATCTGAGTCAGGTTAGTAAAGCTCCATCACATGTTTTACATCTAAAAGGGTGAATCTTTAACTGAAGCTTGACTTTAAAGCAACCCAACGGAAGTTTCATGTAAGTTTAGTTCTTTCACTCGTAGCTCGGGCTGCGGGGGTGCTAGAGACGGGAGCACGTTGATACGACCTTCCTAGCCGGAGTTATGGCCGCATTTTACAATAAACTTCCATTGGGTCGCTTAAAAATAAATATCGCAATTCGAATCGCAATATTTGTCAGAAAAATCGCAATTAGATTTTTTCCCAAAATCGTGCAGCCCTAGAGTCGGGTGAGATTCTCCTCCCACAGAGCCCATCCTGCAGCATTCCAGAGACTTCGGTTGTGTCTAAAGAATATTCCCTTGCTCACAAAGATAATACAAAGGTTTCATTTCTCATATTTCCAGACTGCTATTATTAATACAAAGTAATTAAACACACACATCTACTATTCAAGATATGTAGACTTCCCTGACATGTTGGAGATTTTAAGAAGAATGTCTCCTCCCCTACCTTTCTAGTCTTCTGTCATGAAAAAGCTGCTTCTATTTCATACAGAGTAATTACACATGTTTAAGCCAACCACTCCATAATGCTGTAGCAATTTAGTACCCAAACATGAAAGAATAAAACAGAGAAATCAATATAAAACACAAACACAGGTATTGTTTGAGCAGTATTCACATATAGCTGCTCCAATACACACACCTCTTTATCATTAACAGAAGTTAATTGTTCTTGTAGCTTAAGGGCTTCTGTGAACTTCCCTTCACCTCGGAGTCCACTTTACTGAATACATTTATTGATAATTCAGAAGGACTATTGTCTCTCTTAACTGTGTGACTCAATTCTCAAGGCCTCTTTAGGTCTGCAGGATATGCATCATTAACTACAAGAATGTAACTGCATTATATCTGGGGGAAATCCCCCTTTGGCTTCCCCTGCTATTTTCACAGATTATTGATAATTAACAGAGAAACTCAAGGGGCCTCTTTTAATATCTGGAAATTGCAACAAGACTTTCTGCCATTCAAATGTAACACACTTCTTATATATCAGGTGATATAATCTTCAATTCTTCACAATGTTGAGAGATTTATCCATAGATTTCTTAATGTTGCTCTCAAAGTGCAGCAGATTGATTCTTTAACTTCAACATTTAAAAACAAATCTTCCCGGGGGAGCATGCCCCCCGAACCCCCCTAGAGGAGGTTAGGTTCCCCCCCACCCACCCACCCACTTAAATGATGTTCACATAGGAAACTAAATACATTTGCACACATCTTGTGTCCATATATTTCTGTTTTGGTGGTCATGCCACAACCGTGCACGTACATGCATGCGTGACTCATGGTGAGATATTTGAATTAATAGGTTGCTTTTTCTTTGCACAGCATGAAAGAAAGGAGAAATGAATGGGCTGTGATTTTAGTATTTTTAAGGTAAATCATTTGTACGGCCCTCGGAGGATGTTGAAAAAATGTAAATGGCACTTGAGAGGAAAAAGGTTCCCCACCCCTAGACCAACAACTGGAACTCAGAAGACTCACCTTATGTGAGCAGAAGTTATGCAATTTAAAACACATGCACATGCTAAATTATGTAAATATTGTAACTCAGGTCACATGATTTCCTTCTCAGTATTTTGCATGACTATATTCTATCATGCAATGAGATTATTTTTTTAAGTTTCCTTACTGAACAGTTTTGTAGTGATATCCTTCATCACTATTTTATAGTGGGTAGTGAGAGAGGACAGCAAACTAGATTATGTTGTACAATGCAACTCTGCATTCAAACAAAGCTTCAGCTTTAAGTAAACAATATTTTCTTCATTGTGCCAGAGGACAAAAACAAATCTAAAGCTGATAGAAAAAAGGCAGGTTATTTCACTCATACCCGTATTCTCTAAGCAACCTAAGAGCAACAAATGAAATACTTAAAACATTTACATATCATTTCATAATTTTCTTCACTAGAATCTTTAGTTTGTTTTCGATTTTATTCTGCACTAAACAGGGCATGATTAATAATTTACAGCCATTATTGTTGTCATGTGATTTAATCAAATAAAAAATGAAAAAACTGCATTCTTCCCACAGATACAAGGTGTGTAGTCTGCATGAGGCAAAGACAGCAAGTTCATTCATTTTCAGCTTAGTCCTCCTGCATAACATGTGTTTTAAATAAAAACTGTATACTGGGCTTTAATGCACCGCTCTGGTCTGACCTCTGGTGTAAAACTGTTGCCACTGCATCAGTGTGCTGCTGGGTTTTGGCATAAATCTGTCACTCACCCTTCACAGCCACACTGAGGGCTGTAAAGCCTGGACTGTGTCTTGATTTAGATTTATCATGACCCATTTTGTTATTCATGTGTTGAATTTCAGGACTGAAGTTTACTCAGGATTTGTGTTCAACTGTGTTCTTTGATTGTATATCCTTATCATTTATAAGAAGAGACTCACCTTCAAAATAAAAGGCTGACTTATTTGACATTGCATTGAGTTTAACCTGACATAAGGAAATACATTACAATTTGTATTTGCATTTTTTATTGGTTAAATGTGTGGGATATACGAGACGTAAAATAATATGTTGTATATGTTATAGCCTACTTTAATTATTAGACACACATTTCAACAGGTCTTTTAGATGTGTGGGAAAACCCAGGAGTAAACAAATAAATACAATTAATGCTTAGCTGCTTTAGTTTCAAGTCCTGGTATTTTGCATGTTGGATTACTGTCAGTATAGTTATGGCTAACAGGGAATCTTGAAAAGCAAGTGACACTTTTGCCCTATTTCAGCATCTTGTGTTTTTTGGCAAGTTTAGGACTCATTAGAAAATGTCTAGTGACATAAATACCAATAGGGGCTACAGATCAAATCTACTTTTCTGATTACTAAATTGATAACACTGATGACCCCTTAAATGAAGAAACCATCCTGCAGCACATTACCTGAGTGTCAACTGATCACCATTTGGTGATTTACTTAACAAGCAAGACCATAAAGCAAATTCATGTCAGTAAGTTTAACACACAGCGTTGTGTCAGCTTTACTTAGTACCAAATGCAGGACTGAATAAAACAGGAATACAAAAATAAAAAATGAAAATAAGATTAAAATACAATTCAGTCATAATGACCAGTAAAACACATTGTTGTAAAATCTAAGCTTGTGTGTTAATCAAACACAGGCTATGTGTGGGTTGGTTGGGGGGATATTTGCACAAGTTGCCAAGATTTAGCGACACCCCTGGTCGAAACAGTTTGACGTAACCCACTGTAACATACGCTGAATAATGTAAATTCCCGAACCCTTCATGTTTGAGATAGCATCGATCTGCTCTGGAACCAAAACGATCAGCATTTCCAGCTTGAACCACGTGTTTTCCTGGACAAAGTGAAGGTGCAAAGGGTTAAAGATCATCCCCAGTATTTGCATCCCTCGGCGGGCAGCAGGCTCGCTCGCTGTGGATTGTGGGAGTCGACTCTGCCCAGACTTGTTCCTGGAGAACCGGAGACATTTTCCCACCGCGGTGTTTTTTGTGAGTATTTCTACCGGGCTTGCCTGCTGTCTTTTCGGATCGAGTATGGTTATCAACAGAGCCGGTCTCGGTTCTCCGTGCCGTAAACGGCTTACGTTGCCATTTCGTGTTTTTACTGGCATACATGGAGGCCGAATCTGCTGGAGCTGACAGGCGGGGAGGGAGGGGAGGAGGAGCGGGCAGCTGCTGCCACTCCGCCGGGGTTATTTCCACTCGAAAGCTCGCTGACCTGGAGCATGAAAATGTCTTCAGGTCGTCTGACAGCTCTATTTTATGCATAATTGTACGCATAGTTGTTTATAATATGCATTCAATGTACATGTGCGAGCTATCCTGACGCTGTTGACATGCGGAAATCGTTGACAGTGGGCAGTCGAGAGAAATACCCAACGTACCTGCACCTGTCCGGAGTGGTAAAATGCCGCAGATGTTTTATTTGCTGGCCATTAACCTCATTGGCGGTCAATTCCCCCTGTTTGTGTTTGATATTATGTCATGTATCAATGCATTCATTGCAAGCAGGTTTAAGAAACAGCCTGGCCTTTGGTGGATCTTATTAAGTATCCAAATCAGACAGCTAATTGGTTGCATGTGCTATAGTAAAACATGATTTCCACCACAGACATTTGTACATCTCCTGGAAATAACCAGGGGATTGACTTGAAATATGTGTAGAGTTAGAGTAAAACCCAAACAATCATGACCACTTGCAATTCACATATAATATTGCCCATTCCGAAAATGTCAGGGTACTAATGTTATTAATAAAATGTCAGTTGGCAGATTTACCACCAGTGATCACACAGCATAGCTATGTCCTTTTACAGCTTGTGTGACTTTTAAGTTGATCTGTGTGTGTAAAAACTCTCTAAAAGGCCTAATGTGGATCTCTGGTATTTGGTATTTAAACATTTAAAAATGTTTCGGTCAAATTAAATGCATTTTAAAACTTGATTTTTAGAGAAAGATAGCACAAAACTAACTGCTTGAGATATTGCTGGAGTGATACACTTGTGAGGAAGAGTATTTAACTTGTGATCCGTAATAACAATAATATTTGTAATCATTTCACATTACACTGAGTTTATTTTTGGGATGTAACATCTATGATATCAGCAATTGTTTTTTTTAATATATTTAACACGCTTTCAATGTATCAACAGTCTAAAAACTTGTTTTAAACCTTTTAGTAACATATTCAGGAAATGCATTTGTACAATTGCTTAGAGAACCATCAATTTCATACTGAGAAGAGAAGACGTTTTTTTTCATTCAGTAAAGGAAGACATCAGGCGAGTACAATGTTACTATGTTTTCAGTGTCAGAATTGATCTTTTCAAGTTATTTATCAGGGCGCAATTTCCTCTTTATTTATTTTTGAATCATCTCTGTGGAAGAATTGTCTTAATTTAACATTGGGATTTCATGTGGGAGAATTAGGCAGCATAGGAAATACTTCCTCAGTTTGGGATTTCTACCAGTACGACAAGTGTATGTTGCCAAGATGTATTTAACAAACTAGTCACACCTGGTATATTCAGCAGATCAGCACTGTATTACTTCCTTTTTATTATTTGACTCACCATTTATAACAATAAGAAAATCAGTTTTATTCAGATGTCTAAATGGAACTTGGTTGTTGTGTCCCTGCAGAGGTCCACACTGGTAGCAGTCTCAGCACCATGTCGAGCCGAGGAGCAAAAAAGAAGTCGACCAAGACGTCCCGGTCCACTAAGGCCGGGGTCATCTTCCCTGTAGGACGCATGCTGCGATACATCAAAAGGGGTCTGCCCAAATATCGCATTGGGGTGGGGGCGCCCGTCTACATGGCTGCTGTCCTCGAGTATCTCACTGGTGAGAGAATGATGAGCTATACAAGATGCATCTTTCTTTGAACTTAACTACTTTTTCCATATGCTTTAAGGCAGTAAACTAAAACAAACTATGACAACTTTTTTAAGCAAAGCTCTATGACAATGGATGTTGATGGATCTAAAAGCATGGGTTTTTTGTAGTATCTGGATGCATTCAAAACAATACACATATGTTTTAAGGGCACTTTTTGATATTACACATGTTGAGACTATATATTTATTTTCAGTGATATTTAGTCGGATCAATTTACTCTTTAGTTATTTCATGGGAATAAAGGAAGACGAGAAACTCTTTTACCATCAGTTCTGTTTATGTGCATTCAGATTATTTGCATTTTTTTTAAAAACCACATTTGTTGATGATATTTTTGATTGTTTTTACCCATGAAGCTGAGATCTTGGAGTTGGCGGGTAATGCTGCCAGAGACAACAAGAAGGGTCGTGTCACACCACGACACATCCTGCTGGCCATCGCCAATGATGAAGAGTTAAACCAGGTCAGCTGCTGCACAAAAGAAAACAACAACATTTTTGAAGAGATGTTTCATTATATATAAACTTGATATTATGTCAAGTTAATATTTTTTTAAGTTAAAGCTTTGAAGCTATGACTTCAGTTTGTAACGTTGTCTTCTTGTCTCAGTTGCTGAAAGGCGTGACCATTGCATCAGGTGGAGTTTTGCCCAACATCCATCCAGAGCTGCTGTCTAAGAAGAGAGGACCAAGGGGAAAACTGATAGAGATTCCTGTCTCACCCGCACCTGAGAAAAAACCCAAGCCGGTCAAGAAATCAGCCAGCAAGAAGATGAGTGGGAGAAAGGGAGGAGCGAAGGCTAAGGTACCTCTCCATGTGAGCATGTGGATTCAGTGGGTTGTCGTCCATGTTTTGCCGTAGTTGATGAAAGGTTCCCTATATCCTGGCAGCAGTGCATGAAGCTGTAAAATAAAGTCATGTTCCCCTGCCTCCCCAATGCATCTGTAAAAGTAGGCTGCTCTGATAAAATATGAATCAATATTCAGTTTCTATTTCTCTTCTCAACTGTTTTCAGAAACATATTTAAGTGTAATTTGCTGTTAAATGAGGATTAGCTCTGCTTCTATACAGTCAATTGTATTTTAAATATTCTATATGTTTTGAAGCAGTGATGGGGAAAAAAAGTCCAAACATTACTAAAAGTTTGATATATATTTTAAAGGAAGGAACAAGGCACAGAAAATATTATTTTAAACCTGCTTCAGAAGCAAAAGTATAGCGGACCCCTTAACTCCCAAGAGAGGCGACTAAGAAAAAAAAAAAACAATGTTAAGTGCCACATCCTGTCAACATGTATTGTGTCTTCCACAGAAGCAGGGGGAGGTGAGCAAGGCAGCGTCAGCAGACAGCACCACAGAGGGCTCTCCCACTGACAGCTTCACCGTGCTCTCCACCAAGAGCCTCTTTCTGGGTCAAAAGGTCAGTTTGAGTTCTGTAGAAATGCACAGGAAGTTCTAAGATACATACACAATAAACTACAGTGTCTCAGAGTCTCACATACATTATTACGTTTGGGATAAACAGAAGTCTTACTAATGTCAGGTTGAAAAAAAGATAAGAAATAAAACTAAAACAAAACATTTATAACTTACAAATACCTTAGGGAAGACATACATGGGTAAATGCTGTGTCATATTATAGATATTAGGTCAGTGCCATATGTATTAAAAATGTTAACCACTTTATTTCAGATCTGTAAGCTCTCCTCGCTTTTGTCCTGCCGAGCATGTACACTTCTTTAACCTTTTTTATTTGAACTGAAACATGGAAGTACATTTTTCTGTTACATCTACTGCAGTTATTTTTTGTGTGCAAAATCAGAAGCTTATGAAAGTAGATTTAAGTTTGAAAACAAGGAAGAGGGGGGAAGGGACATGTGTAAGACAATGAATGACTCAAGAATGATGCAAGAAGTGTCGCTGATTCTATAATTGCAAAGAGTGATAATACATTTGAGTAAATTCTTATTTTGATTTTGGCTTTTGAGCACACAATCTTTAAAAATATATATTAAAACGATATAAATACAGTGTTATACGTGTTAGGGCTGCACGATATATCGTGTCATGACGATAATTTTTTTTTTTAGGACTTGCGATATTAAGTAGGCAAATTAACTCAAACACGTCATGTTACAATTATTTTGCTGCTTACTACAAAAGGAAAAACTCGCGTGGCTCTCATGTCAGGGGTACTTGAGTGAGTGACAGCAAACCACCAATCACAATGAAATCTCCAAAGCAAACCGACCCGGTGATTAAAGGAAAAAGTCGAGTGGCTCTCATGTCAGGGGTACTTGAGTGAGTGACAGCAAACCACCAATCACAATCAAATCTCCAAAGCAAACGGACCCGGTGATTAAAGGAAAAACACTGAATAAAGTAGCTTCATGTGTTTCTCCAGGGCAGTTCGGCGCTGCTAACCGAGGTAGCTCAGCTTGTTGCTCTGATAACTTAAGATCCAGACGTCCGTGACTAAAATCCTTCATCCGGTTAAATATAGTTAAAAAAATACCAATTGTATAGCATTAAAGTTCAAGAAAGGATGGTTTGCGGAAAAAAAACGATCTTTTCTTCAATTCCTGTATGTTTTCATATCGCAATATATATCGCAGGGAAAAAATATCGCAATGTCAGTTTTTTCCAATATCGTGCAGCCCTAATACGTGTGTTTAGCACTCTGAAAATAGTTAAAAGCATATTTTCAACAGCGTCCTCTGTTATGTTTTGCCTCTCTAAAGTTTGTGGGAGGCGTAGTAAAACACAAGATCGAACCGAACAGAAAGGATTAGAGGATGGTCTCTGAATGGATCCAATGTATAATAATTTTACACTGTTCTCCAAATGTAGAAAATATACTTCCAGATTTCAATGTTTCAGCTCAGTTTGACTTTGAACTGCTGCTAATGGTACTGCATGGTTTGGTCCACTCTGCATATGCAAATACTAATACAATAAAACTAACGTTTTAGCTTCAGCTTAATATTTCTTTGACCTTTTTTTACTGGCCATAATATATATAATGCATTTAATCGCCAACTTATTAAGATGGTGGAACCATAAATAGAAAAGCTTGTCTGTATTCTGCTTTATTGACTTAAACAATGTTGCTGTGCTTTTCCTGCTCAAGTCTTGGTCACACACAAATGACTTATTTTGGGATGATTTGGGCCTTTTCCTTTCAAACATTGGAGTTTAAACCTTGGATGTGCAGTTTGTCTAACAGTTGACTGATGAATCTTGACTCTGAAATACTAAATGCTTGTGCATTGAAAAATCGTAACATTCTGAGGGATACCTTGATATTTTGACTTTTATTTTAGAAAATTCCCTCAGCCTTTAGTAAAGTTCCTGGCAAACAGAGAATAAAACATATGAATATGCTGGGATTACCTTTGCAAACACAACTACATTAGAAGCCAGGAATTCTACAAGTAGGACAGGACTTAATGGACATTGCAACTAAGATATATAAGGTGGTGATTATGACATAAAAACAACAACAACACAGCTACAAAGGCGGGTCAAATCGGAGAGCTTTTTGTCAAACCATTGAGGTTTGAACTGAATTATTCAGCTTCAGCTTCAGGGTATTGTTTAGGGTGCTTCACTGTCGTGGCTTACTGGGACACTTTATTATAACCAAGGTCTTATTTGTATTACATGTGCTTTTCTTACAATCACAAAGAGACCAGTTTAAAAGTTGTTTTCAACCTTCTAGTTATTGTTTCCATCATGTCCCTGTTGGTTAATGTCAGCCTTTGACTGATGTCCCTTTTGGTTGAGGTCTGTGTGGTCCTCATTATCCTAGTTACTTTCCATTGACATTATAAATAATTAAGCATTTCTTAGTCCATGCATCTCCAGGTCTGCAATCCTATTGTGAGCTATTTGAGTTGTTACAGTTTGCTTTGAAAGTACTTAACCAGAGCTTTAATATATTTCTGACTAATGCTGATCTAGCAGTAGAACTTAGCACTATAACCTTTGTAGCTGTGTGTTTGTATTTGAGATGTTTTTTAAAAATACTGCTATACGTTGGGTGTTGGTCGTCAATCCACATTACATTGTACATGTCACTGCACACAAAAGCTAAGAATTAGTGGTAGTGCAGATATGTTGAATGTCTAGTTCTTATAATAAATCTTCAAAACGTCAAGGTATTCCTTTAGGGAGTGGTATGAGTCTGGTTTTAAATTGCTTTGCTTCCTTCCCTTTTCCTTCTTGCTCTTCCTCCGTTGGCATGCCTCCCCCCGCTTTACGCAGCTCAACCTCATTCACAGCGAGGTCAGTAACTTGGCTGGCTTTGACGTGGAGGGGGTCATCAACCCCATCAATGCTGAACTTGAACTTAAAGATGATCTAGGTGAGCTCCCCTATCCCCCCCCCCCCCCCCCCCCATCATCATCTCTGGTCCAAGAGGGGTTTTAGGTCAAAAATCCTTGAATGAACAGCATTACAATTTATATGTTAACTACTCAATTAAATTGGTCAGTGAATTAAAACCTCTAAAAACGTTCCTCCACTCTAGATCTGTTCATTCACACGGTGGGCAGCTTTAGTTATGATCATTTAGGACAAATGTTGGAAAGTGGAAGAGATCTCAAGGTTCAAGGCTTTTATTAGTCATACGTACATAGCTACAGTGTAGTTATGACGATGAAAATCTTAGGTCACAGGCTCCTCCAACAGTGCAACACAATAAAACAAACAATTGTGCAAGTAAATACAAAAAGAAAAATAGTGCAATAAGAGTCTATATACAAGTGATTGGAATATGATATATTAAATACATAATTTGTAAGTTGCAGCCTGATGAATGTTATGTTGTTGTTTCAAAAGTTCAGGTGAAACAACATCTTTATCATAGCTACTGTGTCTACAATGTATGGCTTAACTAAAACTCCTTATTTTGAGTTGGAATCATTTATCAGAAAATATAAAACACCTGAAAAGTAAAATTGAAGGACGTTTTCTATAAATCTGTGAAAATCAGCGCCCTTTAGGAATTAGTAAAAGAAATACAGTTAACCTTGATGGAAGATGCAGCAATTTCGTGTTCTATAAATAGACTGCAAATATGCTATATGAGAAGCCTTTGTCTCCTTACCAGGAAAACCTCAGCTACAGCAGATTTGTACGAGTGCTTGTTGAGGCCTTTTGACTCTCAGTAAAAAGAAACATATCTCTGGCGCTAGCGGTGTGAATGCCTGGTGAAGATCTTCACTTTGATCTTCTCTGAACTCGAGAAACTCAGCCTGCTCTTTGACTGAGAACTGAATTTCTCTTACAGATCCATAGAAAATAATTTCTGTGGATACATTCAAGGATTTTTCAATCTAAACTCCTCAGAGCAGTGTCCTGCTTGCTCTTCCCCTCATGTAGATGTGTTGAGGTTCATTCCAGGTTGTCCTCCTTTTAGATGGATGTCAGATCGTTTGAGATGCTAAAGAATCTCTGTGATTCCAGGGACATCATTCTAATGAATTAAAGCACCAACTTACAGAAGAAAAACACGAACTTCTGTTTGTTGTGCTCTGCAGCCTGACAGTAAGGTCTGTGGCCTGGAGGGAGATCATTCAGTTCTCAGCTCATTTATGAGCCAAGAAATCAGGACGATACAATAAGTATTTTTCTCAATTCCCTCGTTGAAAACTACCTAAATAAAATGTTATTGTTATAAAATAATACAATCTTGTGTATTGATGACTGTAAGCTACAATTTGGGGTCATTTATTTTATTTTTACTAATGTGCAGTCCTGCCTCCTAATCATCAATTGCCTCCTTGATTCCTCTGATATCCTGGGCCAAAAAGGAGCGTGTTCACTTCCTTGTATCTTTTCTTCCTCATTCTTTTTCATCTCTTTTAGTTTAAATGTTTTCGTCCCATCTTGTTGCCCCTGATCTCTCACACACACACACACACACACACACACACACACACACACACACACACACACACTGTGTTTTTACCTCCATGTTGTTTGCCTGTCGTTTGTTGTCGTTGTCGTCTGTAGTTGCAAGTTGTCCGGGCCGACATTTCCATCGTGGAAAGCGACGCTGTCATTCACCCGACCAGCTCCTCCCTCTATACAGGTGGTGAAGTAGGTAAAGGAACCACCGGTGAACGCTAGCGCCCGTCTGCTCTCTCTCTCTGCACGTTCCAGATAGTCCACAATGCAGTCTGGGGATAAACATCACAGCAGCAGCACATTTGAATTCTGCTCTTTAGTTAAAGTGTCCGAAAACCTTTTAATACACCCCCCAACTGCATGCTGTTCCTACTCTAAATGCTTCTATTGTATTCCTGTAATTTGGGGAAACATTGACTAAGACGTGGATAATTATGCTCTACTATGAGTGAACATGTAATTAAACAAGGACTATTTTCTAAGAAGTGCTTGTGGGGAAACTCCATGTGAAGTCAGCTGCCTAACAGAGTTGCAGTCACATGCTAGGTTTTTTAATAAACCTAACCCAGAAGACAAACTCAATGTGGACACGAAAAATGTAAATTTGGCAGCTTCCTGCATCCTCAAACATTGTTGGTTTGCAGCTGACTGTTTTGTCAGATGTCAGAAATTCCTGCATTTGTATGCACCAGAAATGAAGAGTTTTCAAAACGGTCTGCATTTGGTCGAAGCAGCACTAACAAAGTTGCTGGAAAACCTTGAACCCCTCACATCCACCGTTTAGGCCAAAAACAAAAATAATTGTTTGGATTTTAGCACCAATGCAGCCCTTTGCAGTTTTTTCTCATTTAGTGATCCTGCTTCAACAGACACACCTCTGCTTTGGCTACTACTCCATCCACATATTTTACAAATAAAAGCATCTTTCAGTTTATTTTTTTCAAGTGTATTTGCACATTGTATAATCCAAAGCAAGCCTACAACATGTGCAGGGATATAGTATTTATCAGTGGTGCCCATGTGTCACCTCTGTGTTTAACCCACAGATGATTCACCACAGCTTATCCCACTGATGAAAATAAATACAGAACTTCAACATGTTGCCCTTAGTAGTCTAATAAGTGCATTGGTTACACAGAAACATGATTGCATAATGCATACACAACTGTATACTTCTGTCAGTGCATCTTAAAGCCTTGCTGCTGCTGCTGCTGCTGCTGCTGCTGCTGCTTTGTTCCACTAGACTGACATGTGACTGATCTGGAACTCGCTTCCTTTCCTCTTCTCCTCGACTGCTGTCAGTTCAGCTGGTTTGAAAGAAAATCCACCAAAAGTTTGATTGAGAAGTTTATTTCCTGAAGATTTTAATTAAAACTCACTCGTGTTGTTCAATGTCCATTGGCATTAAATTAATGAGTACATTTTTAATTAATGACTCAAAGGATGATCAGAAAAAGGCGTTATTTGGCTGTTTAATTGTCCAAAGATCTTTTTTCCCCCAAAAAGTTGATATTAACCTTATTGTATGTTTCTTCTGCATGATTTAATTTATTGATATTGCAGCCAAAACATTTATTTCCCTCGCTCTGGTAGACTTTGACCACCTATATGCTCTCTAGTTTTGGTTCTGGCTTCTATTTTCAACTCTGAGTAAACATCAAATTAAGTGATGTGGAATCATCTCCTTAAGCCATCACACTCAAACAAAACACAACATTTAAATCATAACTTAAACATTTATTTTACACTTCGGAGTTGAACTTTCTCCCTGGATTGTTTTCCTTTAAATGTGTTTGAAAACCAGTTATTAGCGCTTTCATACATTAATTTATAACTGTATAGCTGTCATTTTATTCTTCATCCTGTAACTTGGGAGTGAAAGAAAACACCCTCAGACCGCTGCAAAAAAGCTAGTATGTGAAGACAGAGGGAAGTAATTAGGCACCGCAGCTTTAATACGACTCAGATGAGTCATATGGAAAATAGCAGCCCTGAATCTTTACACTTGGGTTGTGAACCTTTCCTGAGTCTCATAAACCAGAAACTCTGTAGCTCAGATATTCAGGGGGAAACCAGGTGAAATGATTGACGGCATCGTTGTCTCCATGTCTGCCTGCTTGCCGGTCTGCATGACATTATCTCCTCCTTCCTGCTGTGTGCCTGTGTGTTCATCAGCAGTTTGTGACGATGTGATCTCTCCAATCCTTTTATCCACTTCCAGGTGTTGCTCTGGAAAAGAAGGGAGGGAAGGAGTTCACTGAGGCGCTATCGGAGCTGAAGAAGAAGAACGGCCCTCTGGAGGTGGCTGGCGGTAAGTGCACAGAGCAGATAATGTCAGGTAGTTCCTATTCATCTTTTTTTGTATTTATTTAAACCTAAAGCATTGTTGGTCATTTCTGCTTAAGTACCCTGGAGGATTTCCCTAGTAAGGACGTGGACTCATTCATTATTAAATCAACCTGGATAGAACTTCTGCTTTACCTGGGCAGCCTGTAGTCAACAAGCAAATGTTATTGGTGTGCAGTTTTTCTGTCCTACATCCTGACAATTTAATTTATTTATTTTAAATTGGTGATGCAAAACAAACTACAGGTGATTTAACAGTGATGAAAACGTCAAAACAAACGGTTACTAATTCATTCACTCAAGCCCTACCCAACTCCCATGACCATGTGTCATGTAAATGTCTCACACACACTCAGACACACCAGAATAAACAGGGCTGGTTCCTATTGGCCTCTGCATCCACATATACCAAATGATGTCAGGACACTGCAGCAAGGATTAACCATGGCCAGAAACAACAGGGGGAAATAAAATACAAATAGGAACAAATGTTTCCTCGGACTCCAGAATAATCGGAGTAGATTTAACAAAGGTCATGGTCCTCACACATTCTCTGTTATAACTCATTTTCATGTGCTAGTTATATCTATTCCAAATGTCTAAAAAAACTAATTTTAAGTAATGACTGGTTGGCGGGGGCATACAAATCCAATGCTGTAATTCTAGTTTTGGTCATAAAAATGATCAAATATTATTATTGGCACTTAAATCTACTTAAGTCTAAAATTACAGGCAAAGGTCTTTAGAGAGCCATATCTCTTGAGCCATCAGATTATTTTATCTTTCAGTCCATTTGTCTCCACTCTCTCCATCTGTCTCTATCATTATTCATCACTCACTCACTTTTTCTAACAAACTCTCTCCCATTCAGCCAAGTTAGCTTAGCATCTAAATCCCGCTCTGTGTGTGGAGATCTTAAATAGATTACCAGGTGACCGAACGCAGAGCCAGCAGAGCCTATCAGAGAGAAGACAAATGAGACATTGTTGTTTTTGATCATTGGTCATAAATGTATTCACAATAAGATAAATACAGAAAGACACCTGGTATACTGTAGGTGTATCAATTATGTTGCACAAGGGAAGATTGAGTCAAATTCCCAGCAGAAACTTCATGTTTTTTAGTTTTTCTTCATGCTGAATAAAAGAAGATGGTTGGCTAGATTGGCAGATAAAGGACACCACTCACCAAAGTGAAGTGTCACAGGGTTGTCTGCATAGTTTGATTGACAGGTGATCTCCAGATGTGCAGTTCACCAGCACCACCACACACTGATCTTCCTTCCAAAACCATAAAACAAGTCGAACTGTGCAGCCAGTCGTAAAAAAAAAACCATAATCATCATCATCCACACTCTTTACCTCAGGACCAGATCACATGTGGGTGACTCTCGCTCTGCCGTGTGAAGTCTCTCCATCTGGAAATAACTCAGCTTTGACTCCAGGCCAGTCCCACGCTCACCGAGGGCTAATACAATCTGACTGGAGGCTTTCTCGCTTCAGAGTCAGGGGCACTGGCTGAGTCTACAGCTGCTGGTTAGACTTCCTCTTCTTTTCCTCCTCTCTTCCTCTTTCCCCTTTTCTTCTTCTTCCTTTCTTTGCTCCTTTTCAGCTGTCCGGAGAAATGATTTCTCCGGCCCACCTCACTGTAATACCCCGGCCAAACCATTTTAAGCTATTGGAGATTTGCTACATACTTTTTCCACGAAGCAAAGTGTTCTTTTTAGCAACTCAGGCCTCCCGGGTTTTAACTTCTGACAAAATGAGTTAATGAAATGGATTTTGATTGTGGACGATTACGAAGTGACAGGAAAATATCCAGCAGAATGACAGCAGTGAATAAGTTCCCTTACTGTCAGTAATCATTACTAGCACAAAGTTACAGCAAAATATGACGTCGTGTCAGAGAAAATATAGGTACTTATTTCACTGATTATTAGAAGTGGCAGCTCTGGGTGACTACATATTGTCTTTTATTTTAGCGTTCAATGTTGTCCAAACCATCATGTAAACATTTCCTGGGAGTTTGGTGGTAATACCTTATTACTTCAGTTATTTGTACGTTTTTGGCCTCAACCAATTTAATCTCTTTTTTCTGTATTCTATATTAAAAAATATTATAGCTTGGTGACAGTGGCATTTAATGGATGTAGTTTAGGGCTGAAGGAATTTGTTGATAAACCTAAAAATTCAGTTTGTTTTAAGACATCAAATACAAACATTCACTCGCTCTGGCTTTTTTTTTCATTGAGTGAATATATTTGTATATTTCAGTGTGTTGGTCAAACATAAAATGCAATTTAGACTATGGTAATATGTAACGTTGTTTTTACAATTGTCTGACAATGTATAAAGAAAGGTAATTGGTTAACTGATTTTCTTTGAAAAAAATACTTTATAATTAAAAAGAATAATTTGTCAGATTCCATTTACATTATTGATCCTAAAAGAGAGATCCTTTTCTTACTACAATTGAATGTTCAACCAGAGCAACAGAGAGCTGTTTTAGTCCGGTAATGCTACACTTATATCAAACCTCATTTCTAACCAAAGCGTCTACTTCCTTCGTCCCTCAGCTGTGTTGACCGCTGGCTTTGGCTTTGGTCCCGCTAAGTACGTGATCCACTGTACAGTCCAGGGCTGGGGCTCCGATAAATGTGAGGAGATGCTGGACAAGACGGTGAAGAACGCTTGGCTCTGGCGGATGAGAAGAAACTAAGTCTGTGGCTTTCCCCTCCATTGGGTAGTGGGAGGTAAGAACACATTCAATCCCTTATTAGAGATACGTTTTCTTTATCTTGCACTGGATAATGATTAGTTTTGAAGACCTAATGTTTCTTTGATGCTTGTGAAATTGAGATGCTGTAAGAACAGTAATCTTATCTTAAACTAATAGAGGAAGTGTCTCTTACATTTAATACATCAACCCGAGGGTGTTTTTACTCTGGCTTACTTTAGTCAAAAACTAGAGGTGGTTTGCCAAAAAGTGTGGTTACATAACACTTTTTTTAAACCTGGGTTCCAGACCAAGAAAATGGCAAAATTGCATCATCAGCAGTAGATGGTGCCTGCTCATGTGTCTCTGCTCGCCCGTGCATTTCTCTCAATTGTCTCTCTGTAAGACTAAATGGGAGGTTAAATAGTTTCCTGGCAACAGATGTAAATACCTTCACTTTGATCTGAAAAGATTTACACAAACATGTCAAGTATTGGAAGGAACAGTAAGAGAGTGTGAATCCACAGTCATAGGGAGTCAGTAGAAGTCAGGTTCCCTTGTCAAACTTCAAGCTTCAAGTTTCTTTAGGAGTTTTTCAAAACTAAAATCCTTGCAAGCCTGTGCTGCATGAGGTCAAGGGAAAAGTTTGTGGAACTATTCAAATTTGACTGAAGCCTAATGCTAGTTGTGTAGAGTTATTGATTTCTTAGTAAATGGTCATCTTGAACGTTTTTTTCATGCTGAATTACTTATTTTTAATTGTTAGACGAGTGTTTCACCACGTTTGTTATTTTCTGCCAGGAATGGTTTCCCAAAGCAGACGGCAGCCCAGCTGATCCTGAAGGCCATCTCCACCTACTTTGTGGCCACCATGTCTTCCACCATCAAGACCGTCTACTTTGTGCTGTTCGACAGCGAGAGCATCGGGATCTACGTGCAGGAAATGGCCAAACTGGAGATGAGCTAAAAGAGTTTGGAGCCCCTCACCTCCTTCTTTCCTTTCCTTCCCCCTGTTGTTTCCTCCAAGAAGATAGGAAGGTGGTTTACCTGGAGGTTTGTTTTATTATCAAGAAAAGAAGAAAAAAGAAGAATCTTTCTAAAGGCCGGGAAACCTGTTTGCATTATTTGTATTTTTCCTATATTGTTTTTAATTTCTTATTTACTTGTCACCTCTGGCATTTAAATGTAAAAGTGCACTGTTCATTCTGGCGGTCTTTAATACAAACAGTGCGCTACAAAAGAGAGAAGACTCACTTTAAGATTTACTTTTCATGGTACATTCGGTAAAAATATGTTATGTGTGATAGCTCCAGTACTCCTCAAATGCCAGGCTCCCAGAGAAGTCTGATGAATACGGGTTAATGCATGTAAAGGCAGTAAACAGTTAAAACCGCTATTTTCTTTTCATTTCAAAACACAAGACAAAGTGATTTTTAGGATCAATTATCTTGTTGATCATCTCTTTGTTTACAGTACTGTATAATGAAAGGGTATCTCTGCTCTACTTTGGTCTTCAGGAGGACACAGAACTAAGGAATGAGTTTTTGTGTTGTGTGTTGCAAATGTCTGTGTTTGCCTTCTTTACACGGGAAAAATTATTATTATGTGTGCTGCAGAGACCTTGAATATACACAAACGTAATCAGCTGAAAGAACAAGTTAATGTGACGCCTTGTATTATAATACTCATCCTACCTGTGTCAGAGTTTTATACTGTAAACTGCATACCTTTCGCTTGTCATTTACAGGAAATAAGAGTTATTTTATGACATCAAATGGTTAGAACTGAAGGTTTTTGCTGGGCACGAGTGGTTTATATGGTGTGTTTCCTATCAATGTTTATATATAGATGGAGTATTTGTGCAATGTTATAGAAAAATATTGGACTGTAACACATATTTTTATTTTCTATTTTAATTGATAAAGGCACAGGGGGTTTTGAAGAAGAAAAAAAGCTAGTGAGAGAGTTGCTTTTGTGTGTTTGTCTTTGCTTAGTCACATAACTAATGTACTCATCTTTGCTGGAAATAGACGCTCTAGCTGTTGCTTTTGGTATTGCTCTTCCATTCAGCCGCCACCAGATGGCTCCCTGTAATCAAGAATTGGAATTTTCATCTCAGCCATTTTCTGTGCAGCAGCAGGCCTCTCCACACAGACGCTGTTTGATTTGAATTGGGATTGAGGGACATCTATATATGAGAAACCTGACCGCTCTGCTGCATTTGGACTTTCAAAAGCCTAACTTTCTTATGAAAAGTAAAATGCTTTCTAAAGAATTGCTACAATAAATGGTTCTACAAAAAGTCTGTACACACTCCAGTAATAAAATACCTTTAAATAAACATAATGTTGTACTTCTTGATATTATGAAAGATTTTTTTGTGTTTTGGCGGTCCTTAGGGTTACTGCCAGAACTCTATGACATTTAGAAAACAGAGTGTGAAGGTAAATTGTAAGAGAAAATGTAACGTTTTGCAAGTTTTTGTGCGTGTGTGTGTGTGCGCGATCCATCTCAACTGTATTTAAGTGAGCATTATTTAAAGTGTTACAGAACAATGTCTCCGTGCTTATGCAGATCAACTGGTCTTAGTAGGAGAAGAGAGGAAGATTATCAGTTTAAGGATACATTCAGAGTCAAAATTCAAGAATTGGTTAAAGTTAAAGTTGACCATTGTGCAGGGATGCTTAAAACAAAGAACATAATGTTTTACAGTGTTTAGGATGTATTTGCCTTTGTTGCTCAACTTTACATATTCAAATTGATTACATTTCTAAAACCAACCATTTTCTGGCTTTAACTTTGCACACCCTCATTTCATTTACAACATCACATAGCTTAGCAGGTGTTATTATTAAATAGAAGGACCCTCAAACCAACAATGAAGCAGCAAAGATTTGTGAAAGTGGATTTTTGTTCAACAGAAATGTATAATCAGGTGGTGCACATAACTTTTTTTCCCCCTGGTTCTCAAAGGAGCACCTGGAGATGTTGCTTGGTGCTCATCCTTAAAATGAAATAAACCGTAACTTTTGAGGGGGTCTTGACTTTATTTTGCCATACACACGGCACTGAACACACATGCAGAGGTGAACACAGAACACACATGCAGAGGTGAACACAAGACAACATTAGCACGACCAGTAATCCTACAAGCTGTCATCACTACCCTCCTGAACTGTTCTCCTCACTGTCTTCCTCTCTGTCAGACATGGTAGCTGATGAATGTAGGCCTACTTCTTTCTCTCTGGTTGAGTCTGATTAGCTGCTGGCAATCCACAAGTCAACACCTGGTTTTGGGTCGAAAGTCTCTGTTGTCATCTTAGACAAGAGAGAGTGGATGTAATCAAATAAGTATGTGAACATAACCTACCATAGCCATAACAAATGAATGTAACTTATTGTATTTGTGTTGTTCATTCATATCTTATGTTACCTTAACATTTATTTATGCATTTTTTTATCTCCAGTTTTAAAGGATATTTTTGGTTACTGTCCTATAGTATACATTGGAATGATTTCAAACCTGTTTATCCCAATAATTATAAAGGAGTGCCTTGGAAATATGTGTTTACATAAATTGTGACCAACCGTTTGAACTTATACTAAACTATCTAAACACTCAAGAGTCCTTTATCTCACTGAGCTGTTACCATCAGCCTCTCAGGAATGACAGGAGAGGACTCTCCCTCCACATTATTGTAGAAACATCTTCTTATATCCGTTAGAGCAGCTAAGCAACCAGATTCTAATAACAACAGAGCCGGTACCGGTGCACCCTCCCTCGCTCACTTCGCATTTTGGCTCTGAGCTGCGGGCGCCAGATAAGCCAACATCCCCCATTTTCATCACTTACAGCGCCCATCGTACAGGGCAAATGAAACGTGTAACCGGGGTGAAAGGGTGTCTTACATTTACTTAAAGGTGGGGTAGGTAAATTTGAGAAACCGGCTCGAGATACACTTTTTGTTATATTCCATGGAATGTTCTCAACATCCAGATAGCAATGAATATCTTAAGTGCTTTGACAAAAAATCCATTAAAAAAATGTCATCTGTGGAAGCCGTAATACTGTAAAAAGCACGACGGCCCGGCTAAACGGATTGGATTGCCGCCCTGTCTGTCAGCCTTCCATCTCGTGCACGCACAAATGTATCTCGTGCCCTCATTGGGCGTGCATTGCGCGTTCATGTGTGTTGGAGGAGGTGCTCTGTAAGGAAGTCTGAAGGAAGGGGCGGATTTTTTGCGGCTGTGTACTTTCAAATTTAGTGCACTCGAGCCGGTTTCTGAAACTTACCTACCCGGCCACCTTTAGTTATGAATGTTGTTACATCAAGGCCGAAAATTAGGATGAGCCCCAACGGTCAAACATTTTTTTTCCCTCCCAGAACTGCCAGCGCAGCGCCTCCCCAGATCTGGCGCCCTAGGCGAACATCTATAACGCGAGTGCTACGGGAGTTCATATGCAACTCGCAAATATCTTTCTCTCTCTCTCTCTCTCCTCATCTTTTCTCTCTCTCCTCCTCTCTCTCAATGTTGTTACGCAAATGCGCGTTTTTTCAAATGACCCGGTGCTCTTTATTGGGCACCTGCGCACCAGTTTGTGCAGCCCTGTGTATAATGTGCAGCCCTGTGTATAATGCACAAATGGGATGTTTCAGTCCGCCTGCAGTCAGCGGTGAGCCGGCCTGGTTCAGAGCCCGGGCCCGGCCCCCGTCCTGAGGTGCTACATGCTGGCAGGGCACAGAGAAGCCCTCCGAGTCAGATGGGGGTCAGTTTCCCAGCCATCCAGGGAGGCCGGGGCCTGAGACCTCCTCTGAGGGCGCCCATCTGACGCCTAATCCCAGGAAATACAGGCAGGTTTCACCCCCCTTGTCACCCCCTTCAATCTCTTCCCCTCCACCCCACCATCCATCCCTCCCTCCCTCCCTGCTTCTCTTCGCAGGCAGAAAGCCCTGCAAATTCAAAGCATCTGTACGGGCAAGGGCCAATCCGAGGGCCGCCTTTCCCAGAGCCCGCGCAGATGAAATTTTATTCTTTGCACGAAAAAATTACAGGGGGAGGGGGAGAAAAAACAGAAAATAAAGTAAAGTAAACAGTGGGGGGAAGATCAAGGAAGAGAGGAGATGAGGGGTAAGGAGCTGGTCATCAGAGATCTGCCCTGCTTTCCACTGTGTTCATAAGAAGAAAGTAATATTATGTTCTTTATGACCGTGAGTCCTGACTAGAGCCTGCTAGTACTCGCAACGGCTACTGACATTTACTCTTCCAGCTTTCGAGTTCCCATCTAGCTTGTTGTTGAACACCAAACACGGTCAGTTATAGTCGATGTGGGTCGAGGAAAATAACCATGACCTTAAAACTTATCACAATCAGTGTTTTCGAAAACTGGTGTCAAAAAGTCATAGTCAGCGTTAAGTGACCATGCGTTGACCTCATGACAATACAAGGTTGTGCATGGTACTGCAATTAGCTCTATTTGAGTTAACTGATCTCATGTGTGAAAGTGTTTTAAGCTGTTTATTACCCAGCTTACAGACTCTTGTCATTCAGAGTGAAATGTGTTTTGCAAGAATTAAGTAATTACTGTTCAAATACTAAAGAAAAACTAAATAAATCTAAAATGATAGGAAGATTACCTCATCAAAAGCAATCCTTTCTGAAAATGTTATGTACAATTAAAGCATTTTGTTGTATTAAGTGTGTATTATTTTCTTTTAGTTAACTGTTGTTGCAGTTACACAAAATAAACATATGTTGCTGTTTTGTTGGCAACTGTAATTTTGTTTATTATTAATATTACTATCATTATTTATTTTATGATTACTATGATGATGATGATAATGATCATTATTATTATTATTATTAGTTTCAGGTGTGTAGGCCTATACTGAATTTTCTACATACCACATACTCTAAACCTGGTTAAAATCAGTGTGTCGTGAGTCCGGACACAGTTAGTTTCTCCTTTGACCTCCACTGTGACCTCTTGGGAAATGAGTTCACCAAAGGACACCATATGTTAGAATAAGTTAATAAGAACCTCCTTAACCCTCTTTGCAATGAGTCAGGCAGTAAATAAAGCCTCCGTGACGTTTATGTGTGAGTGTGTTTGGTGTTCTGAGCTCCTCAGATGGTTGAACAGTAGCTTTCGTGGTTTTTTGGTCATTGCCGGTTTTCATGCAGTCGAGGACAAAATAGCTTGATAATCCCAAGAACTCAAGAGATGGATTTTCACAAGAGCAAGAAATATCGGATTTGACTCTTAAAACACTTATTTGGAGAAACTAGAATGAGTCATTTATAACACAGGAAAAACCAAATGAAGACATTTCAAATCGATTAAAATGTCTTAAATCCATACTCTCTCTCTCTGTATTTCTCTTTCTTCTTGTCCACAGCTACCTGCCAACATGGCATCATGGGTAAACCTCACTTTAAAAATAAAGCTACAGCACTTCAGCTTAGATCTCCAAAATAATCAGTCGTATTAAAAAAAAGTGTTCCTTCATCTCCTTAGCCTGATTTAAACATGACGTATTCCAAAACATGTAGGAATGCTGCAACCATTCTTCAATCAACAGTTTGACGCCTCTGCAACACTAAATATACATTTGCTGTATATGAATTGTTAAAAAAGGGAGAATTAATTTGCAGATCTTGGCCCATTTTGAATCCATATTGCTTGATGTTCAATGGGGATGCCATTCCAAAGGATGTTACAAAGCCTTATTCGTATACATCCAAGGCCGTGACCTCAATTACTTTTCTGACTAACGACAAATAAAGTGTACGTTTTACAAAAAAAGTACACTACTTCCTGCACTGGTACTGGATGTAAAGAACATGGTGCAGAACCATCATGTCAACATACTTTAGAGAGACTGGTGCTGGCATTTCAGCAGTGGCCTACCATGAACCTGTGTCCCTTAATCCCATGATCCACAACCATTAAACAAGGCTAAAGAAGGGATATCCAAATCTAGCAAACACTGTGAGGGAGAGCCACCCATCCCCACCGTGTCACCTTCAGTTCACAAGTCTCCGCTGCTCTGTCCTCAGAGTGTCTCAGATAAACTGGTCCAGACAAGGAAGGCAACTGGCTCTGATGCGGCCTGCCACCTCGAAAGGGTTAAATCGGATCCCAGGCTGGCCACATCACACTGTTGGGCCATTTAGTGCAGGAAACCTGATAGTGTGGTTCCTTTTGATGGCTTGATTCCCAGGCTTAGGAGAATAAATTAAACAAAATCCCTGCCTAGGCCTCAGCTGCAGCGGCAGGGCATACTGATTTAGGATTTTCATCTGGGGAGCTTTTCCCTCCCTTCCTGCTCTCCTCTTCCACCCCCCCCTCCTCCCTTCATCCACTCCCCACCACCAACCCTGCCCCACTGAGGAAAATGGTGAATATGGTTACAAATATTGGCTTTCGTGCGGCCATAATGAAGCCGAAATACAGCCACTGCCGTGCATTGGAGAAGAAGAAGAGGCGTTTGAAGGCTGTGGAAAGGGAAAATTACAGGATAGGGATGAAGATATGTCACCCAGTGGCTCACCAATCTGAGATCCAGAATATTCAGTCCTGATCCTCAATGCCCTGTCGCAGTGTGAGGGGCTTTACTAGAGCCACCAGTCTTATGGCCGAGGGGCCGATGACAAGCCTGTTATAGTGTTTAGACTTCTGATCTGTGTCTCTGAGTGGCAGAGCTGTACAGGGTTTTAAGGGATAATGGAACTAGAATGCATTTCTTTTGTAAAATACATGATACAAGCTGCATAGTGCTTCTGTTGAAGTCCCGCAAACAGGACTGAAGTGCCTTGAAAGAATATGAGTTCGATCACTTTGGATTCAGTAATGGGATTAGTTTGTATCTCACTTTCAGAAGATCTTGACACAATTGGAAGGCTGTTGTTTAATAAGCGGAGTGAGTCTTTGGCTGGCTGTTCTTTTGTGTGTATCAAAAACTGTTGCACAATTTGGCTTTCAGGAGGGGAATCTACAAAGTCCAACCCAGACACGTTCCATTATGAATTTAAATGAGTAATCTCATGTCAATCTAATATCAGCCTGTGGATGGAAACGCAGTGGTGGATCTTTCTTCCTTTCTTTCATCTGTCACCAGCAGACAAACATGGCCTGCTCCTGTGTGATACATGAGCAGCGGTGGGTGGTCGCTGCAATGTCTTCATCCACAGTTTGGTGAGCAGTCAAAGCGGAACAGAATTTCATTACAGTGGAATAAAGGAGAACTAGTTTTGTCCACTGAGGCCAATGAGCCTTTGGGTTTTTCAGTAAAGAACGCCGACCTGGTGTGTCCAGTTTTAGTATCTTTCAGTTTTTCCAGTACTGTGTTCTTTACGGATACTTTTTTATAACCTTATATAAGACTTTTAAAATGTACTGAATCATTTTGAAATAAAGATAGAGTGAATACATTGAAAGGATAAGGATTGATGAAACTGGAAGCATACTAATGAATCTCCACAAGCATTCGATGCTGGATCTTCCTTATATAAACTTTGATAACAATCTGAGGACTATTATCTTTTACAACAGTTTAATTATTCAATACACAGTAAGCTTTGTCTTAAGATCAATTATCTTAACCCCTCAGTTGGATCACCTATTTGAACAGGACACATTTTCTATCATTAAGATCTAATCCAGATCTGTACCGAAAACCTTTTTCATGTGGTATTGAACAAATGCTTTTTTCTTAACACACCATTTGTTATGAAATTGTAGCAGATTTTTAAGACTCAAAGACAAAAAACAAGTCTTTTAACAAGACCAACAGTCTGACCAAAGTCCAATAACACACTGAATTCTAATTGCTGGAACAAACACAGTGATGTTTATGCTATTTGTAGGGCATTATTATCCCTTCAAATGTTAAGTTTATCCTGAGGGTGGCACTGCAGGAAAGGTTGTGGAGTCATTGAAAGGTTTTTACCTCTTTAGAAGCAGAGAGAAATGTATCCATCAATGTCAGTAAGAGAGGTCACTGAAAATATAAGGATTCAAAACTTAATGTAAAATACTTAAAATGTTGACAGGACAAAGTGTTGGTCAAGGGTAACATTTGAGCTGATAGTGGCTCTAGAAGTCTCGATGAAAGATGATGGGGTCACCAAAACATGTGAAACAACCTGTGGAGACCATGAATATTAAGGGCTGGGCAATCATTCCATAAAGCAAATAACAACAACAAACTTGTATTTGTTTTTGCACTAAATACTTTTTCTTAGGTAGAGGCAAACTCTTTAGTGATCCCTACTAGTGGTACGAGTCATGTGCAGATCCCACCTTTAGACAATGAAATGCAATGCCTGCCAATTCAGCCAAATTGAATATGATTCCAACATCAAATCAAACATTTAGCTGAAAGAGATTTAAATACCCTCAACTTAAAAACTAAGTACGTCACAAATGTAAAACAGCCAATCACTGTCTTATGCAGCAACAACATTCAAAACTATTGATGCTCACTGCTCAACATACTGCACACGGGAAGGGAGAAGTCGTAGAGGTACTTTTTCCTTTTAATGTGGGAAACCCAGTATTTATCATACCAGAGTATAATTGTCAATATTTGCTTACTTTACCTGCGAGTAATTATCCAGAATGAGATGTGAGCTGTTGTTAGGAAACAATGCTGCTGAGCAACAAATAACAACAATGATGTGCAGTGCATTTCTCCTCATGGGAACAGGACAACAGGTCAGGTAATGCTTCACTGGACCGTTGTAAATTGGTTTTATTGTTCTTCCCAGGGTCTTAGGGTTAGAGTAGACTGAGGTTATTCAAGGCTCCAGACACACACATTTTCACCCATAAGATATATGCCGCACAATATATTTGTCGCCACACACACACACACACACACACACACACACACACACACACACACACACACACACACACACACACACACACACACACACACACACACACACACACACACACACACACACACACACACACACACACACACACACACACACACACACACACACACACACACACACACACACACACACACACACTCTCTCTCTCTCTTTGTCTGCAGGGTTAATCTGTGGGCCAGATCAAGGGGTCAGGTCCGAGAGATAAACTCCGGCCCTGGAGGTTCCAGCCCTCCTCTCCCCGTATATATATCTGCAAATCATTAAGCCCCGAGTGATTCACGGCAGCTCACAGAGTAGCCCCAGTGGATTCTGGGCCAGATACAGGAGGATTTGTCCGAGCCATTGCTGTCGACCCTGCTGCCACTCACACTGACGTAACTCTGTCGCTAGGCTTTGAGCCTCTGCATGCTCTGAACCAGACGTGAGAGCCACTCAAGACACCCCTAGAGATAAAAGACCCCTCACCCCTGACAGGATGGGATCTCTCTGAAAACACACCAGGCAAATTACACTCTCTGCCTGCTTTGTATAAGGGATCTCCAAGAAGGAATCCTATTGAAGGGCCACATATTCAGCCTGGTTGAATGTCTGGAGGCTTTATTAGGCGGAAAATGTTCAATGGTAAAGCAAAAGGCTGTACTTGTTCCTGCTTGATTTGAAATACACTTCTAACAATGAAGACAGGGGCGGATGAATGGGTACATGTGTCATCACCGCTGACATGCTAAGTGAAGGGTATCAAAGCATGGAGGCTTGCCATGGAGTGAGTGCGAGAGAAGGGAAGAATGGCGCTGAAGGTGAAGCGTGGGAGAGATAAGCGTCAAAAGGAAAGTAAATGAGATTGAAGAAAAGAGATGAAGCCATGACAAAAAGGGGATGGTTAAACCTGAAAGGCAGCAGCAGCACTTTTAACAAAAACTATTTCCATTATCATGTTATAAAAGACGACTTGGTTTCCTGTCATGATGTTTCTGCATCACTGTGACACCTGTGTTGGGCGGGGGGGAGGTCGGCCTCTGGCTAAATGGGATCCCAACCTTCTTCAGAGGACAGAGAGGGCTCTCACCTCGGTGCTTTGACCCCTCTAGAAGGAGACAGGTGAAGCCAGGGTGTCCCCCACCCAAGAACATCGAAAGAAGAAGGCTGGAAGTAGGATGAAGGTGCACCTCAGGGCGAGCTTTGGCGCCATGACTCAGGTTCATCTCTGCTTGCGTGAATGTTTCTATACCTGTGTCCCAATATGTGTGTGTGTGTCCCAATATGTGTGTGTATTCATGCATAAACATGTGGAAGCCTGCACAATTTGAACCCAGGCAGGTGAGTGTGTGTCCGACCGTGTTGCTCTCTCCAGGTATTTAGCGGGGTGTGTAACAGGGTGTGAGCCCTGTGTGAAACACTGACAACAATGACAAACTGATTTAACATTTCCAAAATGTAAATTGTATGATAATTACTTTACGGAGATTTAGTACACACCTGGGTACTAGTTGAAACTTACAAAGACTGGAAAAACCACAGAAAGACGTTGTTTCCACCAACTTAAAATTAAATGTATACCTATCTTGATCAGGAAGGAGCAAAAATATTAGTAAACACCAGACATCACTAAACACTGACCGACTTGTCAGTAAAGACTGGAGATCTGGCGGTAGATAATCTTGGATATTTTGTAAGAACGCCATTTGTGTTTCTGTCCTAAAATAAACATGGATGGCAGCCAGCATTGTTTATATGTAGAGACATTTGTCCTCAAAAGGCCAAAACACTGTCATTTTCTGATTTCTCATGTAAAATGTTTCCAACACAGAATATGAACCCATGAATGTACATGTGAAAGCGATCCAGATGATCACGACAAACTAATGTCAGGAGAATGCTGTGAAACACATACATTGGTAGGTAGTTAGCATGACGTCATGAAATCCAATATAAAAAAACGTTATGAGAACAACTTGGGAGCAAATGGATCTTAAGATTTGAATGTTTACATATTTACCCAGACTGGAACAGACCCATGATCCAACTCGTTCAAATCATTTGTCCCGCCAAAATCTAATTCACATTCGGCTTCACAGATATACAGTAAAGTTTGTCCCTGCCTTTAAGTTATACGTACTGCAACACGATGAACAGTAAAAGCAGTAATGAATTAATGAATACTCAAAATCAAATACAAAATAAACATTATGCCTCAAAAACAAATTTTCTTTGATATTGAAAAAGATTGTCAAAATACAATACGATATGTTCTACTTTGTTTTTAAATTGTTCCTTTTCATTGGGTATTTTATCTAAATTTGTAAAATCATAAAATATGTTTATAATTGATAAAGTATATTAAATTATTCACACTGTGTGATGCAACAGTGCGCCTTTCCCAGAAAAGGGTTCCTTTCTAAAAAATAGATGTAGTTATATTAAATATTAAGTCTTCAATATGTTGTGAATAATAACCTAATACACATGGCCCTAAACTAAAGCATTACTTTATCTAAATATGTTGATATTACAACATGAATCAAACCGATTGCATAAACACTGTTTGTTTCATCATGTTTCATTCTTATAAGAAAGGGATTTTTTTTGAAACTTTTTTTTTGTCCTGTTCCCACGCCTTGAAATGATTTGATGACAGAAGACGGGCAACATTAAAAGCTTTACCAGAATATTGTCAAAAAGATGGGGACCATTTGCAGATTATATCTATATCAGCATTTGGTTGGTATTAGGCCGGTGTTAGTTTCAAACGCAGGGTGTGACTCTAAATCCACTCAGGCCGGTTTGAGCCATGTAGCCGCATCGACGCCATCTTCCTCAGCCAGCTGATTTCCTCAAACATCAGAGGCCAGGAGTCGGATGGCAACAGATGGGAAGAGATGGAGATACACTTTGCACAAGCTTTGCACTTGCATTACTGTTTTCTATGGCAACTATGTCAGCATAGAGATCCATTAGTGAAGTGGTTACGACTAGCTAGATAACATGCTGATGTGACTTATTTAACAACAACATAATTCTATAACATATCTTATTATATGACATCTGTTACAAAATTATACTTGATGTGTAATTTCAACTACTTTATATACTGTAGAATTCATTACATGACATATTATTTATCAACCCTTACATTTTCTGGTTTCTGTATCCTTGAGGGTTACAGTCATTTGAGAGGCTGTGTCCATGGGTGTAACTACAGTGTCACTACAGTGTAATATGGGTCCATGAACTGTTTAACGTGGATATAATATGGGAGTAATAATGGTGTAACAAAAGGGTAACAAAGGTGTAATATGGGTGTGATATGGGTGTAATTATGGTATAATAGGTCTGTAATAGGGGTGTATTAATGTGTAATATGAGTTTGATAAAAGTGTAACAAGGGTCGAATGTAGAAAATAGTAATCAATTTATTTATTTTCAAAATATTTTTATATTATTAAAAATCTCCATAGTAGATAACTCGAGTATAAAATAAAACAAACGGAGCAAAATGAAGAATATTGACTTCCAAAACGTATAAGAATAGAGATATAGCATTCAAATAGAAATACTAAAAGGAAAGTAAAAGTACCCCAAGATGACAGCTTCAGGGCTTGATTATATTTGCATCACTTTGCAAGGGGATAAGAAAGGACAACAGCTCATAGAAATCATGCTGCTCCCGGGAAACTCATTTAAAGTTTCCACTACAGGTACTTTGAGGATTATTGCAGGTAATGCAGGTTTTTCATCTTGTTCTTGTATTGGTCAATTGAAGCCAAATCCTGTCTTGTGTGGTTTAAAAACAGGAAGAGCGTCATTCTATAATTTATTGGGAGATTTTATTGTGGTGGTGAGAGATAAAAAACATTTGTTATTCCTCAGGGGAAATAAGAGAAAATGATGAAGTCATTATGTGGTTTGTGTGTCAGGTAAAGTAATGAAATGAGCAGATGAGGTTTGGATACAATCGAACAGCTGATACCATCAGAGTGGTTAATGCTGGAAGGTGAAAATATTCCACTTGAATAATAAAAGTTTCCATCATTATATTACGTCATAGATCAACCATCTTTGTGGGTAAACAACAGCTGTTTAAAAAGCAAACAACAACTTCTTATGATAAAACAGCGGGTGATATGTGATCATCTCACTGTTTACGGCCTTGCACCACAATGGAAAAAATACTATTGGCATGAGAGCAGTGCCGGATGTATCTCCACATGGACACAATGAGACTCCACCCTGGCTTTAATGGACTTCATGTGGATCCAAAGCTGTTGAAACTGGCATCTTCATATTCATATCCTAAGTAATATCCTCTGCAGAAAGAAACACCAGCACATGTATTGAAATCACAAGAAGACATGCTAGCTAATATGATTATCCATCAGTTCAGGCTATTCTCATTGACTGTTCATACTTTCATCTACAAAAGCCCATAAATATGAACTCTTAAATGGGCATTCGCATATCAATATTTTGGAAAAATAATTTATTTTAAAAAACAAACATACTACCCTGTTATTAAATCCATATGACACAATAATACAGCCCTATTACATCGTTAGTACACCTGTATAACACCCATATTACTCCGTTATTACACCCAGGGTACACCATTATAACACCCATATCACACCAACGTTATACTTATTACACCAATATTACACCCTTATTATGTTACATCCATGTTATACTGTTATTAGACACATATTACACCCACCCATGTAACACCAATATTACAAAGTCAGTATTCTGTTGTTACATCTCTATTACACAATTTATACACCCCCATTACTCGCATGGTACACCATTATTACACCTATTGTACACCCATGCTGTCATTAGACCCATATCACATTCCTGTAACACCATACTGTTTCTGTGGCTAATTTGGTCTGGTAAATGCCTATATCTTTTAAACTCTTTTAAACCAAGTGCTGTGAAGGCCGGTCATTATCATCACCTCAGAATATAACTACAACTACCCCTGCATTTTTGACAAATATACATGTGTCATACAGGTATCTCAGTCGGACAGACAGGCAGCAGAGTGAGGGAAGAAAAGTGCCCCAGAAGACACATTATGTCTGAGAAAATCCACCAGGGAGATGGACAGGTGGAGCCAACCCGGTGGTCTTTAGCTGTGATGGAGACTGAATCACAAAGACTACGGTCTGAGGGTGGGAATTGTGTTTCTGGATGCATATGTAAACATGTGCATACAGTGTGTGTGTGTGTGTGTGTGTGTGTGTGTGTGTGTGTGTGTGTGTGTGTGTGTGTGTGTGTGTGTGTGTGTGTGTGTGTGTGTGTGGTGTGTGTGTGTGTGTGTGTGTGTGTGTGTGTGTGTGTGTGTGTGTGTGTGTGTGTATTCTCACACAAGGTTGAGTCTGCATGTCTGTGCCGTGTCGTCTTTTCTTGTGCTTGCTCAGGCCACACATGTTCCTCTTTTTGTGTTTGGGGTGTCAGAGCCATGATGCTTTAAGCCTTTTCCCTTTAAACCTTCAGAAAGACAGGGCCTGAGGCGCCACACACACACACACACACACACACGCACGCACACGCACGCACGCACGCACACACACACACACACACACACACACACACACACACACACACACACACACACACACACACACACACACACACACACTGTGTGTGCAAAGCTCCGGCAGAAGGCCTGGGTGTCATCTATTCCTCCTCTGAGTTCAAAGTCCAGCAGAACAATGAGGCACAATTAGGGGCTTACAGAGGGGATCTGGGCCTTTCGCTGCCGGGTTAACAGATACTGACGGAGAAGCTCACCAAAATCTTTGTGTATGTTTGTACTTCTGTCTCTCTGATCATGTCTTCTCTTTGAGATGTTCTTTCTCTCCTCTGTCTGTATTTACCTGTCTCTGTCTGGTCTTGCCTTGCAAAAGAAAGGTGTTTAAAAAAGGAAATAATGACTATTAGAGAAAACCGACTCATTGTCGATGGTAGAGTTGTAATTCTGCGGAGTGGTAGGGATAATGAGACCCCCCCCTTTACATCCCATTAAGATGATTACTTGGTGGTCTCAGAGGAAGTGGTTTCAATTGAAGATAAAGCAAACGCAAAGAGTATATTTGCGGAGGATCTATTACTGTACATTTTTAAAAAAGACAAGCAGACTTTTAAAAACGTTGGCAAAAGTAAAAAAATGAACCTCCTCGTTTCGATGTTACAAACATTACATATAAGTGTCACAATTTGATTAACTGTATTTAAGAGATGTCTTTTTCAAGAAGACCTATACAACTGAGATTTAGCATAAAAGAAACCTTAGACTGCAGCTAAACAAATATAAAGTCCAGCAGACAACAAATAATTAACAACCAGAGTAGTAAAAACTTTTTTTTAAATAAATAAATCAACTCATCAGTCTATAAATCGTCTTTAAAAAAAGAAAAAATGCTCATAACAAATTCCTTAAGCCCAAGTTAAAATCTTCAAGGCAGTTTTTTTATATCAAGAGTTCAAAACTACAATAAATTAATCGCCAGGAAATAAAAACATAAAATCCTCAAATTTGTTGTTGATTACGTCATTTTCAATCAACTTGCAATGATTTCAGTATTAACTTGCTCCTGCATGTAAACACACGTGTATGAACTACAACTGTACACTCAAACGCAATCAAAGACACATACACAATTCTTCCCATCTGCCCATTAAGCATATTGTCCATGGTGTCCCCTCTGTCTGTGTCTTAGTCATTGTGTGCGTCCAGTGTAACTGGAGACCAGTCTAGACTGGCTGGCTACCGGCTCTAATCCTCAGAAACATGCAGCTGAATCAATCTGAAACCAGAGAGCTGCCTGCCGCCACCCCTGTTAGCAGCCCGACAACACAAACACTCATTCATTAGACAAACAAACATACAAATAACAGACCTTTAACAACACAGGAGCTCATGTTGCTGCTACTAGCCTGATGTGTAATCGGTATTAGTGCTGGTAGATATATTAATACAGTTTATGGTTAGGCTGACTATGTGCCCCATGTAAGGAGGCCTACATCTGTATCTGACAATTTGTTGGTTCTGATGATGGTACTAGAAAAAGAAAAAAGCTATTGTACTGTAGGAGCCAACATGCTTGTTCAGCCATTGTTGATTATTACTATTGTTATGATTCTTTATTTACACCACACAACGTTATAATTAGTCATTTCCTGCAATTGTCACATGGGTGTGTGTTTAAGGTGTTCATTCCACCTGTTGTGTGCCAGGCTTGTGTGATGGACAAAGAGGGTGATTTGTTTAAGACTTTTATTGACAGTATGATTTCACTGTAGTTGTTTGTTTGATTGTTGTTATTATATTGGATGTAACAAGAACTTCAGTACGGACTGCTTATAGGGAATGAGTCACAATGAAGTACCAAACTAAGCCTCTTAAGCAACTTAATTCAATAGGAATTTAGTCACCACAGCTATTACATTTCTATCAAATGTCATGGCAATTCATTGAAAGGTTGCCAAAACAATTTACGTAAAACTAATAATGTGAACCTCATGCTTGCATAAGAGGAACAAGAAAGGTGCTCAAAGTTATTAGGATTCATCCTCTGGGGACCATGCTAAAAAAACACTACAACAGGAGGCCAATAGGGGGTTTAAGGCTTTTGTTTGTGCTTTTATTCAGCGACTCAAGATGATTCCACTAATTTAAGTCCACAATCCACAAGTCCACAAGCTTTATGACTGATAGTTACACAGTGAAGGGTCAAGCCACTTCTTACAACTTCCACAACTTATTTCCATGGGATAGAAATCAGTAAAAGCAACCATTTTAAAGCTGTTTTTGTGATTTAGATGAAGCCCTTTGGGAGGCCTTTTACTGACCATATTTTTTATTTATTCTCAGCTTCAAAGTTGCTGCCAGTGTTTACAAGAAAAAGCATCTGAAACACAACCAGGGCAGAGGAATGTTTCATTGGGAAAAGTACGTCATGATGGCGGAGGAATGAGTGGTGCCATGTCGAGGCAGAGGGTACCATGTCAGCGACTTATAACAATTGATTTTCCCACTTCAAAAGAAGCAACCACTTTGCACGCACTCACGAAACGCAATCAGTGCAGAGGAATGTGTCGTTGAGAGAAGAAAAAAGGAAAATCAAATTGATCGAAGACTAAAAATGTTGATGAGCAGGGACATATGGTGAGGAGGCCACAGGTGACCAGAGAAAATGTCAGAGATGTCTAGACCTTAAGAGGCTTTTTTTCCTGAAAGACCTCAGATCATCTTTACTCTCTCTCTACAACATGACACTGAGGGATGATGGGAGGAGAGGTTGGCAGGAATGAAGAGGATGGTATGACAGTCAGACATGGTGAAATGACTCTACTTCTCAGCCATGTAACATGTCTGTCATTTGTCTTTGTGAGGCTTTCTCTCTATCTCTTTCTCAGGCTGAACATGAATCTGTTCCTGATCATTAGTCTGTAACCAAAACCTCTGTCCCAAAAACCTGCTGTTGCATTGAAGGGGGGGCTACTGTACGACAAGAAGACTGATTCCTTCTGTAGAAAAAGAAGATGAAGAAGGCATATTGGGTTAGGGATTAGTCAAGGATATGATACAAAAAGAGAAAACATCAAACCTTAAGCTTATTTGTTACTAAATAATAGGGGCTTTAACAAGTTTCCATAGATAAGTAAAACTACAACATGACAACACTAAATTAAGTTCTCGTGAAGAACTCAAGGTTTTCAAAAGCATTATATATGGCAAGCTCAATTAGAGGGAAATTTATTTAATATATGTACACATCACAGGAGTTTGAAATTCAAGCAATAGGACAACATGTACCTAATGTTTTTAAACCAAGCAACAATAAAAACATATTTAAAAGGTACCAATGTGGAGTTTCTGATTGAATCAATCAATGTTTATTTATATAGCCCAATATCACAAATGTTACATTTGTCTCAGTGGACTTCACACCCTCTGTCCTTAGACCCTCACATCATACAAGGAAAAACTTCCAGAGAAAACCCACAGTTTAAAGGGGAAAATGGGAGAAACCTCTGGGAGAGCAACAGAGGAGGGATCCCTCTCCCAGGACGGACAGACGTGCAATAGATGCCGTGTGTAAATTGAAAAGATAATACATTTACAGCATAGACCAAATGTTTGGACATTCATGTGTCTATAATAAGAAGATGAATCCATGAGGATGTCAGCTATAATCCTGTGGGAGCCATCAGGGAATTGATGATTAGCTGCACTATGCACAATGTGTTTTATGTTTGGTTCTATATTTTTGCTGCATGCTCGAACCAAGGACATTGAGTAAATGCAGTTGAGTTATTGATTCAATAAACATTCCTTCTTCTAAATGTAACACTTTTTCATTGATCCTAAGTGACAAGCGGTAAGAAATGGACAAAACATAAACAAGGCAAGGCAAGGCAAGTTTATTTATATAGCACCTTTCAGCACCAGGCAATTCAAGGTGCTTTACCAAAATGAAAGACATTCAGACAAAGGCATTTAAAAACAGTAAAAGATAATAAAAGAAACATTAAAAGAAAAACAAAAATGAAAGACATTAAGAAAATGGCATTTAAAATCAGTCATTAAAAAGAAAAGCTAATAAAATAAACATTAAAAGATAAAAGTTACAGTGCAGTCTAAGATATGAATAGTTCGATTATTTCGGTTCTTGATTTTTAATTTATTCACAGAACCTCCCTTTGGAAATCCGAACATTTCCGTCCCGATTGTTAATTTAGACTGATTGTTTTCACCATGTTATGCTCGCATGACATCCACAATCGGACCCTCAGGAGGGTGTACTAGCCCCCTACTCTGCTTTGCGTTCCATAACAAAGTCTTTAAGTGTTACCTGAACACCCCGTGTTACCAAAACACTATTTCTCACCCGTCGGTGATGTGATACTTGTTCCTCAGTACAAATCACCCAAAAACTGATCGTAAACCCTGGCTACGACGGATATCCCAAATATCCTACTTTCGAGCAGACCCTCTCATAAATGTCATGGAGTTTCAAACAAGAACTTTTTCTATCAATTTAAATATATCTTGGTTTGTGACCCTCAAATTCAAATCACTAAGATCACAAGTTGCTTAAATTGCAAAAAAAATGATGTTTTTTTTCTAAGAGTTTTCGAAGTGACAGTTTTCAGAGGCCAAGAGAGGTAGAACTGTTCAGTATTTCATACCTAAAACGCAAGAGAAAAGTAAAAAGATCTTGTTGTTTACAACCGCACACCCGATGAGATCCAGACATTCACATTCGTGTTGAGGACTTGTTTATTTGTTACCAGGCGTTGGGTAAATAAGTGCTGTGGACAGGCAGAAGATGTTTCTGTTTTTGAACGAGAACAGGCCTGTCTGGAGACAAATCATAGATCGAACCAAAACGAAAAGGAAAACAAACAAATTTGTAATTTTTATTATTTGTATTTATTCATCCTTCGGACAGACAACTAGTGTAAACTGTAAACTGGTTGATTGGCTTCGAAAAGTTTGTTTGTTTTGGTTTTGTCAATACCACTCTATCTTTTGTAAATATGAATGAATATTTCCTGAGGAATATTTCCTCATCTGATGATTCACATTTTCCCTCACAGTCTGTGAAGAACACGTCATTCTCACTTAGTATCCCAAGATATTTTTGAGCTTATATTTAAAGGTGGGGTAAGTTTGAGAAACCGGCTCGAGATACACTTTTTGTTATATTCCATGGAATGCTCTTAACATCCCGATAGCAATGAATATCTAAGTGCTTTGACAAAAAATCCATAAATGTCATCTGTGGAAGCCGTAGTACTGTAAAAAGCACGACCAATCATTTTAGCCGGCCCGGCTAAAATAACTGGATGGCCTACCTGCCTGTCAGCCTTCCATCTGTGCACAAACTTATCTCGTGCCCTCATTGGTCATGTGCGTGTTTGTGTGTGTTGGAGGAGGGGCTCTGTAAGGAAGTGGCAGATTTTTTCCGGTTGTGTATTTTCAAATACTAGCGCACTCGAGCTGGTTTCTCCAAAATTACCTACCCCACCTTTAAGCTTTTTTTTTCTTTTTTTCTGGTAACACGTTTCAGTAGAACAACGATTCCTTGGAAAATCAGGCATATATTAAACATAGATCTTAACAATATAAGATTTAAAATGTTTGTAAATCTTACTTTCAAACAACGATCAAATAATGATGAAAAAATACATTAAACCTGATGTGTCAAACCTCATGGATCAACACAATGCACATTGGTGAGTAATAATGACTTAAACTTTACCCTTTGAGTGACACAACACTTAGGGATGGAAATCCAGTTATATTTCATATATGGCTTCGCCCTCTAAGGCTATCGCTATTGGGTAATCCCCCTGCGTCCCCGCGCAGCACTGAAAACTTGTAGGCCACGCCCACCCGCACGCTGCGGCAGCGCCCGCAGCGCCCGCAGCGCCACGGCGTCAGGGCTCGCTGCAGAAGCCTGCTGGTTTTAACCTATCGGTTAATTAACTACAGAGCTCGCTAATTAAGCCGGCTGCCACTAATCTGTTGATTAAGTAGACAGCAGGGCTCGCGGCAGAAGCCTGCCGGTTTTAACCTCGGTTAATAATCTGCAGAGCTCGCGGCATTCCTCTGTCCGAGATATGCCTCCTACACACGGTCATAATAAACCCATGAGCGCCGTTATAACGCCTCGTGTGGACAGCACTGCACACACCTCCATCCATCCCCTGAGCGTGTACGCGCCTCATGATGAGAGCCGGAGTGAGACGCAGCGTGTGGAGGCCCCCGCGCAGCCCTTTCGGTCCAAGCACACCTTGGGTTGCCTCACGGGCAGCGCAGGAATGCATACTTCCACGTACCCATCATCCTGAAACAAAGGAAATAGCGTTTGGATATTTCCTGGCTCCTCGCATTTTTTGTAGGCTGGAGCCGCTACACAGAGGAGGGATGAGAGTGTGGTTTTCTCTGGACGACCTGCTATTTGCTGGCTCGCTCCAGGGAGGAAGTCGCTTTACAGACGTTACATTCGTATCGCATCTGTCAAAGCCTGGGTTTCCTAATGAATTGGAAGAAGAGCTGTCCTCTTCCCTCTCAGACAAATGTTTATCTGGAGTGGAAGTAAACTCAGCCAGCAGAGCGCGGCTCTCGCGCCAGCGAGTGGAGGAACTGACAGCTCTCCTCCGGCATGTCACAACCCACACAGCCCTCTCCGTGACGCAGCTGCTCGGCGTTGGCGTCAGCTGGTCACGTGATGATCCCCCGGGGTCTCTTCCAACAGGGGGACACTCCAGAGGTGGTTCATTCGCTGCAGAAGCCTGCTGTTTTTAACCTATTGGTTAAAGCTCGCGGCATTCCTCTGTCCCAGATATGCCTCCTACACACGGTCATAATAAATCCACGAGCACCGTTATAACAGCAGTTCAGCTGTTTTACGCCCTAACCCGGCTTCATGCCTAAGGTCATCACAACTCTTTTAGGTCAAGAGTGATCACCCTGGCTGGCTTATTCCCCCCTCCTTACAGGACGGAGGAAGAAGCCACGTCTCATCTCCTCTGTCCTGTGCGCGCTGTCTTGCTATGTGGCTATGCTATGTTCCCAGGACGGTGATGCGCCATTACGCATTGGCACAACAGGCAGGGGGTGTTATTGAGCAGGTGTGTCTGTGCTTCTAGTGCCGGGCGGATCCAGTGGGGCGCAGACTACATCATGCTTCACCCATAACCCAATAGCGATAGCGTTAGAGGGCGAAGCCATATACTGTACGAAATAGACCTGAGGTTACCTACTGTAACCCAGCTTCTATGAGTAAATGGCACAGCCCTCTAAGTGCTGGGCCCCACTGGCTCTAGGAATAGCTGAAGAAAAGTTATTTTGTATGGGAGCAGATTCCTATTTATACCGGAAGGAGGCCTGAGGTTGGGGCCCACCTTGCGGGTGGGCGTGGACTACAAGTTTTCAGTGCTGCGCGGGGGCGCAGGGGGATTACCCAATAGCGATAGCCTTAGAGGGCTGCGCCATTTACTCATAGAAGCTGGGGTTACAGTAGGTAACCTCAGTTTTTATTGTGTTCTATTTCCGTCCACTCTTCCAAAGATAACCATGTTAAACTTGCAGCTCCCTCCCTGCTTATAGAGAAGAAAACATGCCAACACCCTACACCCAATGTGACTCCCCTCACAAAGAACACATCATGGCCTGAGAGGTTTGAGTTGTGTTTACACCATGACACCCTCCCATTTCCCCCTCTCGTGTCAGCCAGTCATCCCCGCCTGTTTTAGCTGCTTGTTTTACTGTATATCCTCTGCCAGCAGCTTGGCTCCATCTCTTTCTCTGAGCGCAGATGAAAGGCTCGGGGTTGACGTGTATATTTGACTGAGGGGGCGACCACTCAGAGCCGGTCAAGATAAAACAACACTGCCTCCCTCGGCCCTCCCTACTCTCCTTCCTCCAGCCCTCCATTTATTCATCCTCTTATCATTTCCTCAAGCCTTCCCTCTCCTTCTCAAATAAGGTTGGTTCAACTCAATAAAATAAGGTTTATGAATGTACCTAAGATATTAGATTGTTTAGGTGTAACAAAGAAAATAAGCAATCGATAATAATGTCTAAAAAAGAGCAATGTTTTTTAAAATTATGCAAACTTTTAGCTAATTATTAGGGTTGATATACAGTCTTTATATTCTAAATGTTTACATTTTGCAGCTTAAGAACCATTTGAAACACTGGGTACAATCACTGCCAACTGCTTTCATTGCCAATGGCTTTGGGAATGCTTATTGTTTCTTCACACCATCCCCATCCTCGTTTTTCTTCACTATGTATTTTTGTCTGCAACTGATTTTACTTGGCCCGTGCTAGAATTTTTGGCTCCTATGTATTAATTACAATAAAGTATTGGAAGAAATAGTGGTGGCTGAATCTGCTACAGAGAGACAGAGTGTGTGAGAGACAGAGAGAGGTTTTAAAGTGCTTCCAACAGGTGTCAGAAACCAGCTGTTACTGGCTGACGGTGTTCCAGATCATCTGCAGGTTACACAGGAAGCAGCAGTGGACAGAACTGCAGCTGCTGACGAGGAAAATCCTGTCAGCTGCTGCAGACAAAAAATGTAAGAGATTCAGTGATGACGGCACTACTACACTCTGTCTGTCTTAAAACTATAAGTGATAGCTTGTAAATCTCCTTACAACAAAAACACGCACAGTATAATTTGTCCCCGACTTACTACAGTTCTCACAATTTGTCAAGAGTGTCTCATCCCCCTCCACACAGCAGTGGTGGAACAACTATTCAGATTATTTACTTGAGTAACAGTACTAATAACACACTGGAAAAACACTCAATTTCAAGTAAAAGTACTGCATTGAAAATTGTACTTAAATATTTGACTACGAATAGGAAAATTACTTAAAATATTCAGAAGATATTTGAACAAAAAAAATCTTAATTCCAACTAATTTTCTGTGAACCCACTAATTGATTTAATTAATTAAATATCATTTTAGACGGTTTAATTTATATCAAATAATCCTATTTTAAACGTTTTTCCTAAGTGTTGTTGTGTGTGAAAATCCGAATTTATAAAGTAACTGAATCTGTAAAATAAATGTAGAGTACAAAGTACAACATTTGCTTCAAAAGTTTAGAAGAGTAGAAGTATAATGTAGTATAAAAGGTAAATGTACAAGTGCTTCAAATGTGTACTTAAGAACAGTACTTGAGTAAATGTACTTAGTTACTTTCCACCACTGCCACACACGAGTGCTTGCAATCAGTAGGATACAGTATGCACACAGACGCACACACTAAAACATGCAATACACAGTACTCTGCTTCACACACACACACACGCACGCACGCACGCACACACACACACACACGCACGCACGCACGCACACACACACACACACACACACACACACACACACACACACACACACACACACACACACACACACACACACACACACACACACACAGCAGAGGTCTGGGTCAAGTGGTGTATTTGAAGCAAACACTTCAGCTGAGGAGAACAGGCTGATAAGAGCTGAATGAAGCTCAGTGGATGATATCCCTCTCGTGTGTGTGTGTGTGTGTGTGTGTGTGTGTGTGTGTGTGTGTGTGTGTGTGTGTGTGTGTGTGTGTGTGTGTGTGTGTGTGTGTGTGTGTGTGTGTGTGTGTGTGTGTGTGTGTGTGTGTGTGTGTGTGTGTGTGTGTGTGTGTGTGTGTGTGTGTGTGTGTGTGTGTGTGTGTGTGTGTGTGTGTGTGTGTGCGCGCTTTCCAAGTCAATGTTGTATGTATAATTGATCAAGGAACCTAATATCTCTTTGGCACAGGAATGTGATTGCAACACAGACCAGAGTTTGTTTCGTATGAGACGTAAAGTAGATTGAATGTAAGACCTTAATTATAAGGTTAACCCTCCCCTTCTTTAAGATAAGATCGCAGACTGTATTCAAAATGAACGTAGTCCTTTGAAGCTCAATGTTGGTGGTTCCTTATAAAAAGCAACATTTAAATTCAAAGTTATTTTTTGTTATCCTGAGAGGGATCACCAATCAACCTGATGTCACAGCAATAGTTGTGAAGACATTACCCCTAGAATCACCAATGTTAAAGGGCTGGTTACATTACAGCAGTGGTCCCCAAACTAAGGCCGCGGGCCGAATACGGCCCGCCTCCACATTTGGCCCGGCCCCCTGAACAATACCAGAGACGCATTATGATTGTTTTTCAGTCTGGCCACGCGAATCCTAGACTAGCCCCTGTCAAATAGAACGGAATAATGGCGAAAAGGTTAGGTAAGAGAAAAATTGATTCAGAATGCAGGGTATTTAACCTGCAATGGTCAAACGATTATTTTTTTGTTCTATGCAAAGAAAAGGCTGTTTGTCTCATCTGTCAAGAGGCGGTGGCGGTATTCAAAGAATACAATCCGCGCCGACACTATGAATCCCGTCACAAAGACAAGTATGATAACTTGCAAGACCAAATGCGAGCAGACAAACTCTCAAAGCTAAAAAGTGGACTGTTAGATCAGCAGAATACATTTGTACGCCAAGCTCAGCTGAACCAGTCATCTGTTCGGGCCAGCTTTCGGGTTGCTCAACTGATAGCAAGCAGCGGTAAACCTTTCACTGATGGAGAGTTTGTCAAGAAATGTTTGAATGCTGTCGCGGAAGAGGTGTGTCCCGAGAAGAAAGATGTCTTTAATACCGTGAGTCTGTCGGCGAGTACAATCACCAGACGCATTGAAGAAATCGGGGGTAATGTATATGCCCAGCTGCAGCAGAAGACGAAAGAATTTGACTTTTTTTCATTAGCACTGGATGAGAGCACGGACGTGCAAGACACAGCGCAGCTGCTCATTTTTATTCGTGGAGTTAGCGCAAACTTTGAGATGTGCGAGGAGCTGGCAGCCCTCCAAAGTCTCAAAGGGACTACAACGGGGGAGGATATTTTCGGCAAAGTATGCCAAACCATGGAAGAGTTGGACCTAGACTGGTCAAAGCTTGACAGCATCACGACTGACGGGGCTCCTAGTATGGTGGGCGCGTCTCGGGGTCTAATAGGACGCATGAACCGGGAGATGGAAGAACGGGGTCTCACCGCCCCGCTACAAGTCCACTGCCTAATTCACCAGCAAGCACTGTGCTGCAAAGTGTTGAAGTGAGATTCTGTCATGAAGGTTGTGGTGTCATGCATACACTTCATCAGAGCAAAGGGACTTAAACACAGGCAGTTCCAACAAAACACGCAATGAAGATGTTTACACTTTTTGGCAGCACTTATATCTGCGAGCAAACCTTTTCACACATGAAACACCTGAAAACTCCGATGAGATCAAGATTGACAGATGAACATCTGCATCAGTGTTTGAGACTGGCTGTGACTAGAATGGAACCTGACATTCAACTTCTCACCAGCCAGATGCAGGCCCACGGTCCACACTGATGAACATACATAGGTAAGCTCACTTTTCTGACTTGAATGAGTCATTCTGAGTATAAACAAATGTAATCATAATAAAATCTACTGCGATAAAATCCATCTCCACAACCATACTGGTAGTGAAATGTATTGTGCTGTGTAGGTGCTGTATCACTTAGTTCGGTTTCTCAGCCTGCTTGCTTTGTGGTTTTCACAGGGAAGTTGATGAGAGAGAGCTGCAAACAGCGGTGTCTACAAGCTTACTGGAACCTACAAAAGGATTATAAGGAAGGAACACAAGAACTTTGAGAGACTGCTCATATGAGTCATTTGAGTAAGAGATTCTGCTCTGACAACTAAGCTAAACTTTTACCTGTTAAGATTGTGCACGGCACAACAGCAAGTTAATGTTCAATGGACTTTTTTTCTGTGAAGAACCCAGAGAGGGTTATTTGGTTATTATTTCTTTCATAAATAGTGTTATTTATTTCATTAATAGTGTTATTATTTATTTCCTGACTTTTTTTTCTGTGAAGATCCCGGAAAGGGTTATTAATATTTGGTTATGTGTGGCTTTCTAGAAAACAATAAATGTTTACGTTTAGGCACCCCTGCGATCGTCACACTTTTTCTGTTACAAACTGACCCCGGCCCCCATCAGAGGAGGGAAAAGTTATGTGGCCCTCACAGGAAAAAGTTTGGGGACCCCTGCATTACAGGAAATATAAGGAGATCCTAAAAAGGTTATTACATAAAAAAATGGATGGTATTTCAATCTGGACCAAATATCGCAAAAGCAATACAGCTAGCGGGACCAAAACAAAAATTAAACGTTTAAACTACAAAGCGCACAGAGCGTTTACAATTAATTTCCTAAACTAAACCCTTAGACATTTCCAGATTTTCCTTTGACAAATTAAAACTTAAAATAATGAGACCTAAATCCACCCAAAGTAACCGGAGATCAGCAAAAGACCAACAGGAAGAAAGAGTGTGAGGGACCAAAAAGAAGAGAAAACTGGATTCAATGGATCCAAATCAGGGCCCCCCACTAATCACACTCCAGATCCATCTCTTTGGGAAATTGCACTGTTTGTAATTAATGCTCAATTAAACTTGACATGGTCCCCCCAAATCCCCTGTAAGGTAACAGATTAGTCTGCACAGCTGGTCCACATTGGCTGCGCTGAGGCCGCCTCTAGAGTTACCTTGTTAAGGTGCATTCCCTTCCTCAATGATAGTATTTATGAGATTTGTTTCATCCCGCTGAGGGACCCTCAGAGAGAGAGAGAGAGAGAGAGAGAGGGGAGGAGTGGGAATCTTTAAAGAGATACTGTGGTAACTTCACCATTTGATTACACCGGGGTAATCACTGACACTTTGTAACCGCACACACATACACACAAACACAAAGAGGAAGAATCTGAGGAATCCATCTGCAGATGTTTTCATCTGAATGTGTTTTGATATTTTATTAACAACAGACTTGAGTAGTCTAATTGTATGGCACCACGATGCAATGCAGTGATGGAATCTGGGTTGATGAAATTGCGTGAATCTATGCATATTGTGAGATTTAGTTAACATGACTGAATGTGCTGTTTGGATCAGCTGAGGTCTTTGTTTTCACTGTCATGCTGTTTCTGTAGCATTGGGTGAGCAAACAGATGGCACCTGTCGGGGCTATTTCACCAATCAAGTGTACGATACTCTGGTACGATAATCCACTTTATATGTTCAACAATAATTCAAACGCTTCCATAGTAAGGAAAATATTACAATGTATAACTAACAGACCTAAATAAACTAAACTAAATAAACTGAAGACAAGTACCGTAAAATACCATAATAAATATTGTACATTTTAGTAATTTGTTAACAACTATTTTACTGTACAATAACTAATCAGGTCTGTAGTATTAAATCTTAATCTGTTTTACATTTATTCAAATAATTTTGTCGTCGTGAAAAACAAACCGGAAAAATGAAAAGTTGTCTCCCTCCATTGACCTGCTAATTACTACAGAACATTAATATGTAGTTGTTTAACTACTGAAAAAGCTATTTAAAAAAAATGTATAAACCTGAACTAAAATGGAGTTTAGAAAGGTTTCTGCCAACATGCACAACAAAGTAAGGATCTTAAATCTCCTCTCTTTTTTGCCTATAATCTCACTCAGGATGGAGCCGCATTCACCTGCTCTGTCTTTCTGAACACATTCCAGCGTGTAGTTTCATATGCATACCTGTGTGCGTTGTGTTTGTCCAGGGGTCTTATTGACTCTTGGTGAATGGTTACCTCCTGCCGTTGTGTTGCGACAGGAACCGCACAAAGCCGTGTGCTTATCAGAGAGAAAGCAATCGCGACAAACACTTTGTCTGTAGATTCAGAGAGGACTTACTGACTGGCAGTTTGTGGCATCAGAGAGGTTACATGTACTGGTTATTGATCAATGTAATGACCTGCATGTCACGGAAGACTTTAATCATTAATTACCTGTGAAAAATAGTTACTATTTGGAGATATGTGTTAATACCTGGTTGAGTAAGAGCGACAAAAATGAGCGTGTGTTTCTCCCTGTTGGCAGATGATGATGTTTTCTATCTTCACCGCGCAGTGGGGAACCTGCTCTGTTGTTTGTATGGTGATGAGGTTCAGTGTGTTTACTTGTCATGACAGATTCAACAAACCCTGCATTTTCTAAATCAACAATCCAGCGCTCTTCCTGCAGAGAGGACAGAGCTAAACTGGATTCAACTGCTCTCTGCTACCTGCTACAAAATAATAATAATAATAAACTAAAAACGTTCACTGACAACGTATTATTTTTCCTACAAGGGCTATTTTTTGTCTGACAAACTATTTATCATTTCAGCTCAAATTGACAAACCTAAAACATCACCTTGCAACATATAAGTGATGAGTGATGAGTGATCTTAGTTTGACCCCAAATGACGAGGTCAATCGACTGGCGTTAACATGGCTTTTTTGTAATACCCCTACATCACTGTCTGAAGCTCCTATACACACATCATGTTAACAGATATCTAAGGTAAGTGCTCACATGCTCTCAATATTTAGCTGGTGCATCACAGCCTTTACAGGAAGGTAAGCGGTGAAAGTCGGGTCGGAGGAGGCTGTCTGTCAGCTGTAGTGATGCTTTTTCAGCCTATTTCCTCCCCAAGGTGTGAAAGCAAAGCTGACATGGGTGACATGTTAGTATGACATGTGTGGCGTCAGGGGGAGACACTGCTCCGGGGCATCCGGCTGCTGCACTGTCTGAACATTTAAAGAGCTGGAGTTATGTGTCATTGTTCGGACGTGAGAGGCGGGATGTTGTAATGTGTGTGTGAGAATGTGTGTCTATACTTTGCAGGAGTGTAAACATTTTTAGCTTGTGGCAAATTAGCATTAACAGCCCCGAGGCCACTGTGTAAGACACGAAGATCTGATCTGTGACCTGTGTTCCTCCTCTAACTGTCTGAGAGATAATATCACTGACTGTGACTTGTGTTTTCTCATGTCAGTGGAAGATAGTGTCTCTCAACTGCCAATTGGTTTGTAAAGACCAATGTGGATGTTTTTAGATGATGGTTTCACACAGAGATGCTCTGCTGATAAATAATTTCCTTGAATTGCATGATTTTATCTTAGCACAAGAAGAACAAAAAACACTTTAACTGACCTGTAAGGTTGTGACACATAAGACCTTCATACGAATGAACAATGAAATACTGAGAGGCTATGTTACAGACTCTGTGAGGCTGCACAGTAAAGATGTTGCTCAGTGCTAATTATCTTGTCGCTTGATGATAATGCTTTTATGCTGATGTTAAGCATGATATATTTTGTCATAAAATAATATTTATCACCATCTTATTTTAGCCTTTTAGCATTGACTAATTATCAAACAACCCAAAGCACACCTGAGGCTGATGGTAGTAGTCTTTCAGGTGTTTTAAATCAAGGTGTGGGAACATTTTTTATTTAGACCTGATGGTGGCACTATATGAAAAGTAAAGGAATCACAAAAGGTACTCCAATGTATCCAGAGGAGGGCATTGATGCCATATTTCAGGGCAATCCATCGATAGCTGTTGAGAGATGTACTCTAAAAAGCATTTACAAGGTTAAATATTTGGAGGGAGAGTCAATGAAGTGTAATGTAGATTTGTGAATCAAAGATAAGGAAGATGCTGAGCTGAGCAAAGGTTCTTCAGATTTACTGATGAGACTGACACATATTTGTTTTGCTTTAGAACACAGCAGTTTGTTTAAACTTCAAGTAGTCAAATTGTATAGTAAAACATCACACATTACATATGATGCACAAATATGAAACTGGAATTTGTTATGAGACTTTCATTGAAAATGAACTAATAAAAGCTGCATGAGAACACTTTGCACATGGTCTGCAGAGTTGGGTTAGACCTTACTGAAAAATGTTGAAACTGTACCCAAATACCTTTAATTGATGTAAGAGAACTGCCAGCGTTAAGCTTATGGTTGCCATCAAGCCACTTTGTGACAATAAAGTGGAACATAGATGAAAACGCTCCTTCACACTTCAGGGGGTCAATCAGATTTCCATCTGGATTGAATTCCTAAGGTCAGTTGAATCAGGGTCACAAAGGTCAATTTGTAAACAAAACAAAACCAGTGTTTCATTTGGAACAAAACAGAAGTATAGAGTGTCAGATAAGAATAATAATGCTTTTTGCGGCTTGAATGCTTATCATATCTGCTTATAGGGCGGCCATGTTTTAATGATGCATCATGAGCGGAGGTAGATGTTGTTTAACTCTGCGGCTTCCTACCGCTGTCACTGTCTGAGAGGATGGATTTGTGAGTGACTGTTTTCCAGAGTCTTAGTGAGGGTGGGAATGTTGTCCTTATCTGATCTGCATGTTAACATGGAGGAAACAATCCACTGTCAGCGGCTGCTTATGTAAACCAGACGTGGAGCGCAGGACGAGAGGAAGTGTCAACTTGTGTGCACAGGCGGATTAAAAGTATTTAGTATTCAAGCTGAAAGGTTTTAGTAACAATCACTTACTGATGTTTCAAATTGCAACTAAGGAGGTGACATTAATTAAGAGTTTGAATTTTATACCATAGTGGCGCCATGGTATCAGTTTGGAGAGTCTTTTTTTAACCTTATAATATACAGATATGAGCTTTATCAAAATATGACTGAAGTAGAGCTGAAAATAAATAAATAATAATAAATCATTTTTGATAAATACCATATAGTCTTAATTTCTTTTAAAGCTAAATCAACACAAGAAAAATAAATCTCAGGTTCCAGCTTTTCAAAAAATAATAATATTAAAAGAAAAATGATGTGTGTTATGATAATAAACAAAATGATTTTCCGCGTTGCTCGACCAAATTATTCAGTAGAAAAATGGATAGACAATAATTGTTAGTTTTGCACCACACAAAGAAACAAAGAAACATAAAACAATGTCATAGTTAGTTAAAACCGGCTTAAAGTCAAATTGATTACAAAAAGTCAGGAGAATGAATGAATTAGCCTAGCTTGCTAACGTTGACACTGCAATGTCCACCCTGCACATCTCTGTACTGCACTGATCGTCATAATAAAAGAAGATAGGCAATTATATTCGGTAATTGTCTGTGTTAAAGTTACACATCTAAGCAGAAATCTCTTGTTGAATAAATTATTTCTAAAATGACTTGTTTTATACTTTTTCTTTGTTGTTTCAGATGATAATTGCTCCATGGGACATTCCCAGTGTTCAGGCAAAGGCTGGAAAGTACCTACACAATTATAGTTGAGTGTAAATGTGTGTATTTAACCTAATTAAACATATTTAACCAAGCTAAACTGTTAGCGGCACAGATCCAAACTCCTCTGACAAAAATTACAATGATTTCTTTTCATCCGTCTTTTGAGATCCTTTCTCTCTACAAATAGTACAAATGTTCTGTGGAGATGTGGGCTAAAACAGCACAGTCAGCTCTTACATGTCGAAGGACGTGAGAGAAAGTGCAAGCTACCCTTTCAACAAGTATGAGGGTTGTTATATTGAGTGTTATCATACTAATATTTAAACAACGGTATCATCATTTATTCTTTAATCAAACTGTAAAATGGTCATCCCCATTATTGCTTGGTATTTTCTCTTCTCTTGCATGTTTGCATGGTTGTGTAAGTATAGCAGTTGTACACCAATACATGGGACAAAAAAAAGATGACACTCGAGGCATAACATAACAACATAAAACTCAACAACCCCTGTAACGGGCGGAAGAGTGATTTGTCACGTCCTGATTTGCCTCTGCGAAACAAGAGAGGCCGTGTCTTCAGGAGGAGGGTGTGAAGGTTACCTCCTCCCTCCTCATCCCTCGTTAGTTAGGAATTTGTTTACTCTCCGTCTAGAGCCATGACCTGTAATGGACCACGAAGCCCTCTGGTCAACACAGGATTACCCAAGAGCCTTTCCTCAGGGCGAGGACACTCACTCACACAAACACACACGTGCACATACACAAACTTCACACTGGGCGATAGGCCACCTAAGCCGCACTGATAACAACCATCACTAATGGCAATTAGCCCATCAGATCCTTGTTAATGCCCAATGACTTGGAGATAGTTTGGGTGAATAATTCTGGGAGGCTTTGGTCAACGTGGCCTATCTCCCTTTACCTCTTTGTTCCCTCTGCCTCTCTAGAGGAGATATGAATCCCTGCTCAAACAATAGCAAATGACCATTTCCTCACAGTTTGTCAGCAGTGGTGTGGTTTTAGGAAGTTGGTTAATGAGTGCTTTGAAATGTATGACATGCAAAAACAGAAATGCATAGGCCACGAGCAGAAAGAGGTGCTGACTAGGGGAAGAAGGAAGCACTAGTTCCCTAAAACACTTCCTTAAAACCAGGCCCAGAAGCAAATAAACTCTGTGTTAAACTGGGATTAGGGCTAATTAGAAATTAGCAGAAACAGACTCCTGAATTATATACAGACACAGACTATAAGACACTTAATTGCATAATCACTGAGAATGTAATCAACCCGGCAGCACCATAGCAAGCTCTCACAGCCACTTGCAAACTGTTAATGCCAATTGCCAGTTTTAACAATCACCATTTAGGCATCAGCACATGCAAACACCCACCCTGGATGCTGCTAAACACCAGGAGCCAGACGAGCTGAGAATCTAACCTAAGTACCAAGAGCTCAAGTGGTGATCTTTAAATTGTGTTGCTGTGTGCAGGGTCTCTGCACCTCGGGCTCCATTAGAGGACTTTGTGTTAATCCTGCAGGGATTTTGCCGTCCCCTCACCGCCCCGGGCTTCTATGTGGGAGATAGGACAGCTCAAAGATGGTATGAAGGCTTGGAGGGAAGCCCAAACACTGCTAAAATAACTCACAGGCCCTTTTTCTCTGCATCCCTCCTGTGAGCAAAGACAACACACACATACCTGTTTGATGAATAGGAGTTTCTGCATGGTTTACTCTGCAGTGAAAACGCCTTGGAGTGACTCATTCTGCATACAACACAAATAAAAACCAAGAAACGGCTTGTAAATATGGAATAGTTTGTGTTCCCTGCCAGAAATACATCAAACAATTTTCACAGTCTGTATTATGCATGGCATTCTTTAAAGCCCAATCTGCCGTAATTGTGACTATTTTTGTATTTTAGCTGTAACGGTGTCTCCATAAACCTTTGTGCAAAATAGCATTGTTAGCAGAGAAATAGCTAGCTGTATTCATCCACTTTAAGTGATGTGTTTTGGCCTAAAGGATAACAGAAGTGTGAGGCTTTGGTGTTGGTTTTATTACACTGTCAGCCAGCATCTCTGCTCCTCCTGGGTCATTACTTTGACAGCTACCATTACACCTCTGGTTAAGGGCTGTTTTTTTTTTAAATTGCAGCCTACAGTTACAATACAGTTGGTCCCCAATTGAGCCATAAACTTTTAATTCATTTAACACGTTAATGTTATACCAAACCAAATCTCCAAAGATTTCTTTTTCTTGCTGCCAAAGCTGACTGAGCCTTTAAATGTTTATGTGATCGACCAACAAATTACCTCACTTTTAAAAAGGGGCATTGCACAGATTTCACTACAACAACAAGGCAACTTAAAAGGGAAACTGTCATGTAAAACAATGCACTCAATTCGATTAATGATTTTTAACATGGCATCAAGTTCTAAAAAAATTCAAATTTTCTTTAATAACTGTCAGCTGTGGGAAAGGGTATTCATTATTATTATTATTTTTAATTTTAATTTATTCATAAATTAATAATGTATTTCTATTTTCATTATTATTGCTGTGTGTTAGCATCATTTTGACTTTAGTTGTTGAGGTAAAGCTTTTGAAATGTGTACACAATGTTGTACAGTTAAATCTTTGCCGATACACCATATTACATAAATTGATCATGTGTTTTTTAACTAAAATCCTTATCTGTAAAGTAAGTTGTAAGTACAGTTGTGAAATAAATGAAGAAGAATGCAAAACAGCAAAGAATACAACTGAAATACTCATCATAGTAATTCACATTCAAAAACTCATTCACATCAAGTAATTGACCTCAGAATTGTACACGAGTAGTGTACTGTATCTGTGTATATATATATATATATATATATATATATATATACACATTATATATATACCTTTTTGTTGGTCACTTTAATGAGACACATTTTGGATTTATAATAAGCATACTGTGTGAATTTGCATTGTAGTGCAGGAAAACGGTCTGCGTTATGAAACAAGTATTACACAACAGCAATGAGATGCATACTCAGTAGACAGTTGTAGTCTGTTTTCAACTTTGTGACCTGAGAAAAGAGCAACTGCATGTATGGCAAGGTGGAGGGGGGGGGGGGCTAGTAACACATTGGAGCCCTGAGACGACGATGAAATGACGGGTGGTACAGTTACACAAAAAAAACATCTTAAAGGGAGTTTCCCCTTTTGAATTGCAGTTCATTGAAAAAACAAGCTGGGTCTAAAACAAAGAGTAAACAAATGCAGATGAATAGGCGGTCTGAATGTATGTTTAGCAGAGCAAGAGGAGTGGCAAGTGAAACCCAAGGCGAAAAATGTTGTCTGTCACTTTTTCTTGCGAGGACAAAGTTAGCTGTCGTTTCATGCCAAGTGGCCGTGATGTATTGCGTTAAGTAGTGACGCTTTTGTCCAGAAAAACGTTCCAATTGATCCAGTATTTAACTGCTGCAGTGACGATGGACGTGAGCCATTTTCAAACAGAAAGGGCTTTAAGAGAAAAAGTGGAGATAAAAGTTAAGTGGCAGAAATAGTCAGAAGTTTGGAAGGGGGTAAAGTTAGGCAGTGAATATGACGTCACAACTGCTCTATTTGGAAGTCCTTTTGCAACAAAAGATTTCCGAGGAAATGCAAGTACATAAAACATGATCAATTATTGCACAGTGGCCTTACCATTCAGCCATTTACAACACTCAAAGTCATGATCAAATGTCTTGAGTACACTCTACTGAAACGTAATGCTGAGGAAGGGAAAACATAGTTTCCGAACAAAGCCTACAGTGTCAGTGAGCAGCCGTGGGTGCCGCTGTGTTTATCGAAGGACTCGGCTGTTGTCAAAAAGACAGATAGTTGCTCTTTGTTACGATTCTGCGTAATGAGCCTCATTATTTATTTTGTTGCTGCCATGGCTACAGTTGGAGAGGCATGATGTATGGGGTTTCTCAGCGCTCTGACAACGCCATTCTCTCTAATGACACATGCAGTGTTTTACCTGCGCTGCATGAGAATCCAGGCATGAAACAGGCTAAGGCAACAACGGCTAAGCAGGGCTCTGCGTGACGCTTTGAAGTGCTTTTCATCAGGAGATTATCGACAGGAGAAGGAAAAATAAAAGATTGCCTTGAAATTGTCCTCACTGTTCTCCAACACCCTGAATAAACAAAAAAAGTTATCCAGCTCTACAGCAATATGAAATGAACTACTGTAGACGAGAGAGCGATACTTATTCTGTGTATTCAAAAGGTTTAGTATGACTATAAAAAGCAACGGTGGTTATACAAACTAGTGAGTTTATTTAAGACTAAGATTAAATAGATTAAATAGCTTTATAGGTTTATCTTTTATAAACTCACATGTACTATATGTACATGTGAGTTTTAGTGTAGATTATTTCTGACATGCTGCCAAATGCTGATTGGAAGCCAAAAACTGACCAAGCACATTGTTCTCAACATTTTGGTAATTTTTTTATTTTAAAATAGAATTATAAATGTTGCGACTCTTCAAACATAGTTTTTTTCTAACATCAGTAATCTCCAATCAAAACAAAGATGGAAATCATTAGACCTCTTCAAAATAGCAATCAAAAGCTAGTTTCAATGTCACACTGCATCCAGAATCAACCCAAAAATAAAACATCCAAGAGTCACTGAGATTAAACGCAGCCTGCAGTCAAGAGTTCAAAGGTCAACACTTCAGTGCCCTGCTCTCAGTCCATGTTGTAATATCTGTATGCAGGTATGCTGGTCTCGGGTCAGACGTGACGCGCTGTGCTCCATCACTGAGCTGCGAGGCAGAGACGTTCGTTTGACCAGAAAACTCTGGTCTGAAGCGCAGTGTGCTTTGATGTGAGCCTAATATGGCTTGTAAAAAGGGGGATCCTGCACTTTAAAGTGTTGCCTGACGCTGTCCAGACCCAAGTGTGTGTGTGTGTGTGTGTGTGTGTGTGTGTGTGTGTGTGTGTGTGTGTGTGTGTGTGTGTGTGTGTGTGTGTGTGTGTGTGTGTGTGTGTGTGTGTGTGTGTGTGTGTGTGTGTGTGTGTGTGTGTGTGTGTGTGTGTGTGTGTGTGTGTGTGTGTGTGTGTGTGCGTGCATGCGTGCGTGCGTAGTACTTGGACTGTAGTAGGTCTGTGTCTGTCATCCTGGAGTTATAAAAGTGATGTAAACATTGAGAGAGGCCTGGAGAGAAAGAGTGAGAGAGAGAGAGCGGTTTGCCAGCAGAATGTGTAACTGTAGTAGAGCGGGACATTTTTTGTTTTGATTTATTTTAACTCTTAAATGCAACTTAACAAGCATGATTTGCCCTCTTTCCATCATTACACCACTTAACCACTAAGTGCATATTTTAACCTGATTCCCACAACAAATAAGCAAAAGAAAATATGAATGGATGTACTTATCCATCCATTGTTATGGCAATATTAGGAGTTGTGCATATAAAGATAAAAAGCTGGTGGTGGTTATTTTTGAAGTTGGCGGCCGTTACACGGGAGAAGAGGGCAAACAACATAATGTGGGAACTGCCAGTCAATCCTAGAAAAATGTAAAGCAAAGTAGAATTTATAGAAACTGAGCTATTGGATTATGGCAACATCCATCCATCTTCTCCCGCTTATCCGTGGTCGGGTCGTGGGGGTAGCAGTTCCAGCAGAGAGCCCCAAACTTTCCTTTCCCTGGCGACATCAACCAGCTCTGACTGGGGGATCCCAAGGCGCTCCCAGGCCAGCGAAGAGATATAATCCCTCCACCTGGTCCTAGGTCTACCCCTTGGTCTCTTCCCAGCTGGACGTGCCTGGAACACCCCCCTAGGGAGGCGCCCAGGTGGCATCCTAACTAGGTGCCCGAACCACCTCAACTGGCTCCTTTCCACGCGAAGGAGGAGCGGTTCAACTCCGAGTCCCTCCCGGATGACTGAACTTCTCACCTTATCCCTAAGGGAGACACCAGCCACCCTGCGGAGAAAACCAATCTCGGCCGCTTGTATCCGCAATATCGTTCTTTCGGTCATGACTGTTATGTTATGGCAACATTACTAAAGAAAGTCAGATGGGGGAATGCAAAACATGTAAACAGAGTCAAATCCTAACCCGACTTGTACATGAACTGTACATACAATACATACTGTAGAGGCAGGTTTTTCGTAAAGTGAGGAATTGTATTGTATGTACTCCGATTATCTTAAAAAAACTACAGATTTACAAATATAACTTACAAATATGTAAAAAAGCTACATACTTTCATTCTTAGTGAGTTTATTATTTTACTTGATTACTTTACTCGAGTCAAATGGGTATACAATAACAGCAATAAGACAGTGTAAAGAGCTTTAGGTAAAATACATCTCTTCACATTGCACACGATGGTCTAAAATGACTAATCAATGCCTAAATTAAGTGCTATTTATAGAATATCTGCTTGATACACCAATGCATCTTTTTACTGTCTAGCCAGCTCAGACAGAGATAAAGAGCAGTTACGAGAGACATAAAAACCCAAAACCCTAAGAAAACACATTAAAATGGGAGTAGCTTGGCCTCCGCTGGTATGTGACACGAGACTTCAGTACATCATGGCGTAAGGTGACAATTACCCATATAGAAATTAAATAAAAGACTTTCAGCTCACAAAACTGCTAAAAACTCAACATAAAGAGAACAAACATGAGCTTTTTGGCACATTTTCCACGGGCGGAACATGGGAGTTGGTGTTTTTGGCAGTGTGGTGAATGAGAGCGAGGGGCTGGAGTGTATAGATCATGGTGTTAGTGTGGAGGAGGTCAGGACCAGTGCATCTAACTCTTCTACTGATTGTTATGAAGGGCCATGTGTCAGCATCCGTCTGACCACTTTATAACTCTTGGCCATTCCCCGCGCCTCTCCTACAAAAGAAGGCTAATGCATTCTCTTTGACCCTGCCGGAGTAAATCAAATATCTAGCCTCAGATCTTGTTGAGCTGCACGGTGCAGTGTGTTTGTGTATGTGTGTGTGTGAGAGAAAGAGAGAGAGATATATAGAGTGAGAAAGAGAGAGAGATAGAGAGTGAGAGCATGGTAGAATTATGTGGGCCGTACACAGAAAATACAGGGGGAAGAAAAACATAAAAAGAGAAAATATATATATATAAAAGAAAAATATTCCATGGAAAAGAAAACGGAAGCATTTTTAAAAACTCAAATCTTACCAACCACAAGGATTTAGGCAAAATGGCCCATGTTTAACTGTTACCAGAAAAATATCGGCAATATCTAGATACCTGTTGCAAGAGAAAAGGAAATAAAAAAGCTGTTAGTAAAAAGGAATAGGAAAGACTATTTGAAGTAGTATTCAGTAGTATCTTCCTCAATGACATCTGGGAAACTATTCAAGGATTCTGAAACGCTGTTCCTTCTTTGGGATTAATAATGACATATAATAAAACACCACTCTTGGATGTAGATATCTTGTTGTCCTGCCAATCTTTAAGTGTGGGTGTGTTACATGAACTCACAGGAGATTTATCCACTCCTGGACAAACATGTCGTGCACACAAAAGCCCTCCCACTGAAACATACATCATACAGGATTTACTCCTAAAACAGGAAGCTAGCAGTGAACCCATCACAACAACACTGATGTAAATCTGGATAAACATATTAAAATGAAAAAAAGAGTCAACCTCCTGTGTGGAGGGTTTCCATATCATTATGTTTGTGATTGCCAGAGCCTCTGCTCTCAGCATTCCCAACATTCCCATGTAGCTCTTGACCCCTGACAGCCTTAAATTATTAACATTCCCATATGGGCTTAAACCCCCTGATCGCTGCTCGCAGCTACATTTTTCATGTGTTTTTCATATTACCGCAATAAGTGACAAAGGAGATACATATCTTATTTATAATCCACAGCCTGTGTGTTTTTGTTGTGTGTATGTGCGTGTGTGTGTATCTCCTGTTTATCTTGCCTGAAAAAAATCATGTATTAATTTAACTTTTTCAAAGCACGCAGCCGAGATACATCTTCCATGCGGTCCAACAGGGGGCAGTAGTTTGTTTCTTTCTGTTGTTATTTCACTGACTGGACTCTGCTGCTGCTGCTGCTTTTGTATCCAGCATCACTGACAGCAGACAGGGCCAACCACACAATGGGTTATGAATGAGCTCCCATTAATCATAATTAATCAGAGGGCCAAACCCATTCACTGTCAGGCGTGAGACGAGTTTGTCTTGGTAAGAATGATGGACTGCTCCACTGTTCAAATGCTTCAGATGGCTTCAGGTAGTCCAGAAAGATATGTGAGAGTCTTTCTTCACTTTATGACAGAGTCTTTTTTGTTGGGGTGTCTACACTGAAGAAATCTTGGAAACATTTGATGTTGAAATTATTTAGCATTTTGAATGACCATTGTTTTATGATTTGGAATTCCACCTCATATCTGAGCCCCAATCTCAGCAATAGAAAGGGTATTTAGGTATTTACTCATGCACTGTAATTAAGTCGAGCTACGAGGTTACTTTGTACTTGACAGACATACTTATTATTATATAAATTGCCATCTTAAAATGACAGCTCCAAACAATTTATAACAATTAAAACCAGCTTTAATCTGAAGCTACAACATTGAAACGCTGCTTACAACTCAATTCATCAATACAAAAAAAGAATACTCTGAAGAATAGGTTTAATTTTTACATTTAACTACATTCTGCTACTGTAAGGGTATAATTATAACTAATAAATGTAACGTTTTTATTATTAAAAGGAGTATTTGGACAATGGGATACTTAGACATTTTGTATCCCATATGTATATGGATCCTATGTATCTTATGAGTTGTGGAGACATGTTATATACCACTTCTGATTGTTCTTGAAAACAAATATTGTTGGAATACGTGATGCAGTATAACATGATCTCAGTCAACAGGCTACTGATAAGAGTTTAAAAGGGGAAGTCGAATGTAAACATCTCAGTCAAGTTTGAAAGGACACAGTCTGAGTGACCAAACTTCAAACCCCTTAAAGTCTTCCTCAAACAGAAGTAAACCTTTCGTTTTTTCTTCTCTTTTCTCCTCACTTTTCCTCCCCACTCCATAACAAACACCACATAATGATTTTGGGTATCTGGTAGATCAAGCAGGGTTTTGCCGGCAGCTGTGTGGTGGTTGCGGGGCGGCCAAACCAAACAGAGGGGGGCTCTTGGAGTCACCTCTGCCCAAACATACACCTAATCCTCCCAGCACCGGCCAGATCGCAACTCCTCAGCGCAAAGACAGTTTAAAAATAAAGGGAGGAGGGGGCGGGGGACAAAGGTCAAATCTACAGAGGGATTTAAGGCCTTATCATTATCACGGAATAGCAGAGCCGAGCTGAGAAAGTGCCTCTGTGTCTACCAGAGGACAGGAGGCCTCTGCATGACTAACAGCAGCAGATATAGAGACATCTAATTCTTCACTTATTACAGTGTGTCAGAGCTGCAGGGGGGAATATAGAAAATCCTCCTAAAGGGGCCCAATCTATCACTTTTTAAAAATAATAATAATATTAATTATACAGACAGACATGGATTCAAAACAAGCCGTTCAGCAACACACTGAAAAAACTGAATTCACATACTAAACTAAGTTAGTTGAAAGCAATAATGTTAGGTTTAGATAACAACTATTAATATTATTGCTTTCAACTAACCTAATACCCTTATCTGATTACATAATATTTAATTATAGTCAACTTTTCAGTTTTTTTGTGCAGAACATGAGGTCAAACAATCCCCACCCCAACAACGATACAACAAGAGTAACAATAATGACAGGCTTTAGTAAAGAGATTAGTTTTAAGAAGTGATTTAAAAGATGTCACTGATTCTAGCCTCAGATTAAACACACAGGTTGCATATACTCGTTCTTTTGTTCAGAAAAGGGCTTTGCTTTGGTGAATAATGGTGCATACATAAACACAATAAGAGGAAATAAATAAAAGAGAAACCCTATTTTAGAAGGTATTTTAAAAACTATTATAACTTTTTTTTAAAGGAAAGAAATATATATATAACTGAGAAATAAAATATGTGAAGTATATCAGAAAGTGGCAGAGCTGTGCAGTAATAAAAAAGGTGGGGTTGAACAAAAATGTGCAAAAGGTATCGAGGAATGTGCAGGATTAACAGTATGGAATATGAGAAATGCTCACATGATGTGTGTTAGTGTTTACTGTCAAGGGTTAAAATGTCATCTGAATTTACAAAACACAGGCCAACTGTGATCAAAATTCAGCAATTAACTTTTAATTGTGAGTACTTTGCTCTTTGAGGTGCACATGTTGCTTGTATAATATTTTAGAATTTTCCAATGTTTTTTGTAGTTTTTTCCTCCTACTTTAAAGGTGGGATAGAAGAGCTTCTAAAACAGCTTGATTTAGAATTAAATTATCTTTTAGAGACAAGGAAAAATGTAATTAATGTCAAACCTCACTGAATGATTAAAAGAATAATTAAAAGATGCAGGGAAGATAAAATCTAAAAACAGGTGTCTAACAGATCACTGTGACAAGTGCATATCTGATATGCAGTCAAAACAAATATGTCAAACCCTAAGGCTGACAACACATTCACACGCTCATGTTCGTGTGTGTGTGTGTGTGTGTGTGTGTGTGTGTGTGTGTGTGTGTGTGTGTGTGTGTGTGTGTGTGTGTGTGTGTGTGTGTGTGTGTGTGTGTGTGTGTGTGTGTGTGTGTGTGTGTGTGTGTGTGTGTGTGTGTGTGTGTGTGTGTGTGTGTGTGTGTGTGTGTGTGTGTGTGTGTGTGTGTGTGTGTGTGTGTGTTATCAACGATACTCTTGCATGAAGGGCACTCTTGAGGCCTGATGAAAAGCACTTGCCTATAGCCATTGAGGAGTGGATGAGAGGGATCCCTGCAGCCGTATCAGGTATAATCATTCATCATTCATTCATGGTGGTTCAAAGCTGGCTCTGGGCCGGACACAAAGCTGCTAGAGGACGGGCGTGTGGCGGAATAAGGTTTATTAAAAATAACTGTTTACACAGTCAGTCTTTGCTGTGTAGTTTTAATTCTTGTTATTGAAGGTTTTCTGTTTCATTTTTTGTGTAATACAAATGCCTCTGGAGCAATGAACAAGGAGAGTTACAGGAGTTACAACTTTCCATACAAGATTTCTTTTTTGCCATTAGGAAACATAAATGTTTGGATAATGTGTTAAAAATAAAGACATTGTTAATTAGTTGTTGTGCTCCTGTTTATCTCAATTCAACTATGGTCCACATGACTGATGACAAGTTGTAACGTGTTTTGTTAAGTAACAAGGCAATGAGCACTTACAAATCCAAGCAGTTCAAATTGCAGACTTTTATACCTAGGCCCTCTGACCCCCCCTTCCCTCGAAAAAAAAGAAGAGATATTACGTCACACCATATACTTCAGCGGAATATCAAAACAGCGGCACGGGGTGCAAAACGCATCAATGACAGCGACCCTCTACCACACAAAACAACACAATTTATATAAACACCTATCATGACAGGGCACCCACAGCCAAGTAACAATTACAAATGAATTAAGTCGGCACGGCGGCCCACATTGAAAATGACTTAGGCCTACCTTTGATGATCAAATCACTTAAACACAAAGACCATCCTCCTGTCCTTTTGGATGAAGCACTTGATGGCGGGTCATGCAGCTGATCCTTTGCCACTCCAGTTTATCATTGTAACTCAATCTTGAAAATGACTCGGTTAATAATTTTGCAAACAATGTCATCACTATCACTGACATGTGCCAGCCATCATGAACGAATTTATTCGAAAATATATAGCCGGATATTATCCGGCTGAACAAAACGTGCATTTATCTAACAGGTTCGTTTTCCACAGACCTTATTTCGAGATATTTTCCAAAATCCTATGGAGAAATCCCATTGCTCTTTTGTCGAGGGAATCCGGGCGCAGCTTACTTCCGGGTTTTAGGACGCGTCACTGCACCACTTGCATAGACCTCACAGCGGGCGGAACTTGTCATAAAGTCCGCGAAAATAAAGCCCGCCCATTTAGAGGGAAGATATGATTTGTCAATTGTACTGTCATTTGACATTACTCTCTCATTGAGTTACTATAGCTGGCACTCTGTGAATGTAGAGAGGGACCAACAAGCTCTCCCGTCTTCAGAGTAACTCGCAGAGATGGCATTTAACCCTTCACATTCCAACAGAAACTGAACAGGCAGATTCGAAGGATTTATTTATTTGGAAATATTATTTTAAATACAATTGAATCAAGTTATTTTGGTAAAACTAATATTTTCAAATATTATTTTTTAGAATATCTTACCCTCACAGAGGGCCTAGAGGGCCCTGACGGCTCGCCACTGATTATGTAAATTGAGACGAAATCAATTCTTCTGCATCAATCAGAGCTCATTTTCCTTCTTGATGACAGTAAAATCCCACAGTGCTCTATTACAGTGAAGCTGCTACAAATACATTTAGTAGAGGAATTTGATTAAAATGTCCTGGTTTTGTGATCAAGTCGGCTAAACTGACCACAGCGATGTAAATCAAAACCTATTGACAAGCTATCAATTTATTTTTCTTCTGAAATGCATGTCAGGGCCGGTGCTAATTCTGCTGGGCTTTATCCTCGCCATGAGCAGTTAGCTGCCAGTTTATTATCACCTTGTTGTAGCTTTACTAGCTTAGTGTGTATACATACACTGTATACAACGTTATTACAGACTTGAAAGCACTTAAGCCTTCTGAAGGAAAAAGGGTGTTCAGAGGCTTGATAAAAAAATCTCCGTTATTTCAAGGGGAATTTAGTGCTTTATTGTTAGCCTTTGGCCACAAAGCCAGAGTCGGAGATATAAGACAAATTCCAAAGCTGACCTTTAGGCCTCAATCAAAAACAGACCGAAAAATGAAGGAGGAGAGACGAATTTACCCTTTAAGGAAAAGGATTTGGCTCTGTTTGTGCAAAGAAACGGATACAATATGATTTGTTCCTTGAGAGTTCAGTTAAAAGAAAAAAACGTTTAATTCTACTTCTATCACATTGTTTTTGGACTTTGAATTGTTAGTTTTTTTCTACTCTATTTTTATGTTTCTTATATATTCACCATGCCAATAGCTTTACTAGGCAATACATCCGATTCTGATTCTGATATCTGCAGCAGGAAAACAAATCAGGTACACTGCTGTAGATTTAAAACGGATACTTTTTCACTTCTTCTAATTTTTGCAAATGTTAAGGTAATTGAACTCATATTTCGCGCATCATACATTTGTTTTAATTAATGCCATCAGCCATGTATTGTAATAAAACACATTTTAACGCATGAACCCTTTTAGAATAACAACCAACGCGATGTTCAATATACATTGAGCGTAAGAAATATGGGTTAGTTTGTCTATTTCCCAACATGCAGTCGGCCGACGTTGTTAACTTTTCCATGACACTGCATTTATTTAGTCTCCTTTGTTAAGCCACGACTGAAAGCTGAAAACTATTTGTGTCTCCATACGCGTCTTTATCCATTTTAATTTGAACAGTTTAACAGATTTACCACTTTGAACAAAAGCCGCAATCTAATGTGTAAAGAACTAAACATGGTGAGCTTATTTGCTCTAAATAAAGAAATGGTATTTATTTCTAACACGCAGATAAATTAAACGTTCATTCCGCCTGTTGTTTGTTAAGGACGAGATGCTTTAAACGAAACTCATCCAGAAAATCCACGTGTTAAGAATACATTTAGGTACTTTTTTTTTTAAGTCAGAGGATGAAAAAGGATCAAAGCGGAATTGAAGTTTTAAATATGAACAAACTGGAAAGTAAGCGGATAATAATCGACACATTCAGGCTTCATTTAACGAGATTAATCGATTAAAACGGAATTTCCCGACGACCCGTCATTATGATTTATTATTTATGTTAAATACAGTTTACAAATAAAGCAGCATAATAAACGAGGGGTAGATATAGCTGAAGCCTATAAAGAAATGTGTGAATCTATAGATGATAATATGTTTAAAGCATGTCAGTGTAAAAAAGAGAAAAGTATTCTAAATATAGGCCTATTGAACAATCTGTAATAAGGAACAAATAAACTGTTATAGACGTTGGAGATTATCTGAAAATGAAAGGAATAAAAATATAAAATGGAAGAGGCACTTCTTTAAAATAAAAAGAAAGGTGTGTGTGTGTGTGTGTGTGTGTGTGTGTGTGTGTGTGTGTGTGTGTGTGTGTGTGTGTGTGTGTGTGTGTGTGTGTGTGTGTGTGTGTGTGTGTGTGTGTGTGTGTGTGTGCGCGTGTGTGTGACTTTATGGGGGGCTCCACCTCTTTTATTTCTGCCCCTGAGGAAGGGGACTTACCCTCCTTATTGTTCCACACTTGAGCCTCTTAGCGACAAAGATTCCTGATTACTTAAAACATTGCTTCCATTTATTAGCTTCCAGTAAACAGAAACCATAGGAATGTAGAAAAATAACCTAAATGAACAAATACATTCCTCAAGAAAAAATAACTGGAGAAAAGAAATAGGAAGGTTTCTCGCAGCACTTTAACGTTTTCTTTTAAATATATTCTTTAATATTAAGAATGCAACACCCTTTCTTTATTTAACAAAAGCAGATTACCTATCTTTTGTCGACATCAAAGAACAAAAACACACATCCTGTTGCTCTCAGGTTTGAAAATAACCCAAAAAAGGTTTTAAATGCAAAAAAGAAAAACAAATGGCAGCAATATGCCCATAATCCATGAGAAGGGAATATATGACGATTCATTTAACGTTTCCGTTTTTAGGTTCTCACAGAAAGAGGAGGAACAATGGAAGAACATGGGGTCAGAAAAATAAAAAGATAAAAAGAATGAAAAATATCAGAAGTGATCATCTAACAGGAGCCAGAAGAGGTAGACAACGTCACCGGATCTGATGGACACGGATCGATTTCCAGCCTTTAGACCGCTGTCTCCAGCTGGGGGACGCCATGACGACGTGTGTGTGTGTGTGTGTGTGTGTGTGTGTGTGTGTGTGTGTGTGTGTGTGTGTGTGTGTGTGTGTGTGTGTGTGTGTGTGTGTGTGTGTGTGCTTGTGTGTGTGTGTGTGTGTGTGTGTGTGTGTGTGTGTGTGTGTGCGTGCGTGCGTGCGTGCGTGCGTGCGTGTGTGCGTGTGTGTGTGTGTGTGTGCGTGTGTGTGTGTGTGTGTGTGTGTGTGTGTGTGTGTGTGTGTGGTGTGTGTGTGTGTGGTGTGTGCGTGTGTGTGTGTGTGTGTGTGTGCGTGTGTGTGTGTGTGTGTGTGTGTGTGTGTGTGTGTGTGTGTGTGTGTGTGTGTGTGTGTGTGTGTGTGTGTGTGTGTGTGTGTGTGTGTGTGTGGGGTGTGGGGGGGGGTGTGTGTGAACAATGTAAGGTGTAATGAAGTCAAACATGTATATTATATATTAACATTAACATATTAAACTGATAGGAATTAAATACAATTATATGTAAATATTGTGAAAATATTTAATTGAGATAATGTATTCATTCACAATTTCCTAAAATGTCGAAATTAATCAAATGTAAAAAATGTTCTACTGTTTATATTCTCTCTTAAAAAAAGATTGACCCACTTCATAATGTGTGCATGTTATACCTACTTTTGTATTCATATCTGACATGTTTTAGATTACAAATTCATCTCGTTATGGTTGAGGCTTTTATAAATCTGACGTAGAAGTCCTAGAAAAGTAATAGTATGTTGATAAAGGACTCTTTACGAAACATAGAGCAAACACGAGAAAGAAACTCAATGACAATCCAATAAAAAACAAGAATTCAAATGACGTAATATCGAGTTTAAATTGATGCAGTGAGAGCACACAGAAAAACCTTCACAAGCAGGCAGAGCGCTTTATAAAAAAACCTCACTGTCTTTTCAAAGGCTGTTTGTACGCACGCACGCACGCACGCACGCACGCACGCACGCACGCACGCACACACACACACACACACACACACACACACACACACACACACACATACACCAAAGCTTTGCCTGGCCTCCATAGGCTTGTGCAGCAGATGTGAGGTCAGCCTGCAGAGCCTTGGCTGAGCCGAGCTGAAACCTTTACTGCATTAAAGCCTCACTCTGGATCCTTTATATTGTTTAATGAGTTATCAATTAAGGCAACAACTACATTAATCCGATAGTCTTATTGAGATCTCAGAAATTAACAGATGTCTTTGTCCTCCTGGGAAAAAGGCCAAGGGAATATGTGTGAAGAGCTATGAGGGAGAACATGTTCTTGGAAGTTTGTTTGTGCTTTTGAACTTGCTCACCTTTTTATGCGAGGGTATACAATCTTCAAGCTATACAAGCTTCAAAAACCGGCACTTAAACGACCAGTCCCAGCCTTTTTGGGGCCGTACATCTTTTTTTACTATTCACCCAAATCCTGTTGAGCTTTAAGAACATTTTTCAGGATTTAGAGATACAATTAAGCTCAATACAAAATGTACGGAGTGTTTCTTTAAATGCATAAACTAAATAAAAACATGCAAACACATAGATAATAATGCATGTTGCACATATTCCAATGGTTTTGAAGGACTTGTGTCTGGCTGTCCCTAGTCATGCCTTGATCACTCATTTCTCAAGCTTTTAGTCACATTTTGATCAGTCCTTTTCCCATTTACATGCTTAATACCTTGAAACGAAACCATGTTGTATAAGGGTTGGATTGTACTGTTAACTGAAGTTCATTAGTTCCCAACATATTTTTCCATTCCTGCCTGCTGACTCTCGGTATAGCGGGTAAAAACCCTCTGTGTATCTGGTTCTGCTTTAAGATCTCTGCAGATGCAGGGGAAAGGCAGGCAGCTAATGCAGACAATTAAAGTCTAATCCAGTGATGAAGCAGGGAGAGATGGGATCACTACGGATAATGCTGAACATGTCGTCTTTCAAGAGCAAAATGCAGAATAAAATAAGAACACAGTGCGATGAGGAGGGAGAGAACACTGCAGGTACTGTTAACAGGAAGTGTGAAATATGAGCAAACTTGAAAGGTTACGTAAGTGTATTCTCAGCGCTCATATCCATGAGGGCCTAGTTTTCCTTAATAATAATATCGTTTCCTTTTTTTCCAAAGAGAACAAACTTGCAACCACACCTAGGATAGACGAGTGTACATGTTGTATTATTTTAGTTTTAAAACATGTGTATTGGGTTGATACATGCGTTCCTATAATACCAAAAGGTGGGGATTTATGTTTATTTTTATAAGAATGAAAATCCCATGACATCAGGTGTGCAGCGTAAACGTTTTAATCTTTATATTTAAGAACAACATTTCCATGTTAACAAAAGCAGAACAAAGACATAAGGATACCATACTGTTGTGTTATCTCTGTGTTGTGTAACCTTGTATTTTGCAGAATAAACCGATCACATCTACATGTTTCCTGCATTTCAATAAGGTTCAAATAAAAATCACAATGTGAGGTCACATAACAACAGCTCATATACCGGTGCATTGCCCGGAAAAAGTCATCTGCAGAATGACTAAAAGTGTGTCTTTACAGCGTCCACACACCTTATCTAGACAATTACACTAACCATTAAGACAAACTACTAGGTTGCTAATTCAACCGGCTTTATGAGGCTTAGGGGACCATTGTCCTACGGATCACGACATAATGGTCTTCAGATGCATCAACAAGATTGGCTGCAACTTCTCTACGCCTTCCTGCTAGCGGGCAGGCAGAAACACAGCGCTGCCTTTAAACAATGAGGCCACTGTTGGATAATATCGTGAGTAATTATTCACTTGAATATTTAACAATCTGAGTAATGCGTTTAATAAATCTAAGACACAAGGAGTGGCAGTGAAAATGTGAGTTTTTTTAGACTATTTGCTCGGAAAATGTAGGTATGTGAACTTTGACTAATGATAGGCAGTTAGAGCTTTCAGACAACTCCAACAATAGAGAACCTTTATTTCCCAACAGGGACAGTGCAGGTTTGATATAGTAATTAGGCTTCTGGATTACACTGAATTGCTCATTAATTGTGCAGGATTTACAAATTCAGTTTACATTTGTGCGTACAAAAAGAGCCTGTGAAAGACAATACACTCCTGTGAATTGCAAGCCAAAATATAAACTGGAAAATTGAATATGTAGACTAAATAAATATGTAGACTAAAAAATACTTAATATCATATCTGAACTTGTTCTTTTAATACAAAAAAGTATTAAATGTGTAAATCATGTCATTACTAATAATTACAAACGTACACAAATATGAAACGCATACATAAAGGTTTCTATTCGGCATGTGTATTCTGTTTTATTTTTGCTTTCTACTTTTCATGCTTCCTTTTTTGACCCAACTTTGAGAATGTGCGCCTAGCTATTGTAGGAAAGATTGTATTTAATAATGAGAACATTTATAGCTTATTCTTAGAGATGTTGTTGTAGTAATGCTGCATTTTTTTTAATTGTTGCCAGCATGTTATATTGATTTAGTCTAGAGTGAATACATTCCACTAACATTTCAGTAAATGCCACCCTTCTAGACAACAATTTCAAATAAAGAGTAAAATGCATAATTGTAAAACAATTTTAAAACAAAGATTTAGTTGGATTTGAGAGATTTGCAGTTATTTGCATAGAGCAGGAATGATCACCTACACTCTTTTCATGACACTTAGAGAGATCTAGATTCCTGATTTCAGTCCATTGTTGTTAATTGTTTTAGGTAGTTGTGTCCTTCCTACTGTATCCAGCCTTAGGGGGTTAATCCTGCAGCCTGAGTGGCTGTGTGTGTTTGCGTGTTTGTACATAGTTAATGCATTGACGTTATGTTCGTCTATGTGTCGGGAGTAATAGAGAACGGCGTGTTTAAGTCTTAATATTTCAGTCAAAAATTCCAACTTTCAGAGAGACACCCCTAAAAAATGTTGGAATCTCCCTTTTAAAAACATGTAATACAAGCTCAGTAATCATCGCTCGAAGTGCTTCCAGGCAAAGCAGTGTACAATCAACTGAAATGTGCAGCAACGGAAAGCCCTGGCAGGGCCCAGGTTCCTGAGATCATGTCTGTTTTATTGGGGGATAAATGTTGCCATTGATATTGTGGAGGGGTGGAGGGGGAAAACGGAGCGTGGCCAGCCCAGCTCTAATTGGCTGCATTAGCATCATCATTTCTGTATGCACACATCTGGCTCCGTCTCGGCCATTTGATTGGCTGCGTTGGCATTCCAGCACAATTTACAAGCTACCTCAGGGACTTTTTTCTTTTCCCTCTTTGCTACCTCAGTTTTTTTCTTATGCCTGCCAATGCCTAACAAGCATCATTTTGTGTGTGTGTGTGTGTGTGTGTGTGTGTGTGTGTGTGTGTGTGTGTGTGTGTGTGTGTGTGTGTGTGTGTGTGTGTGTGTGTGTGTGTGTGTGTGTGTGTGTGTGTGTGTGTGTGTGTGTGTGTGTGTGTGTGTGTGTGTGTGTGTGTGTGTGTGTGTGTGTGTGTGTGTGTGTTTCATGTCTTGAGTCTGGCTGAGAGCAGTGGAAGATGTGATTGAAACCTATGTTGTTTAACTTTTAGCCCACATTTTTTTTAAACTATGAAGTCATGTTTTTCTGTACTTGCAATGTTTCAAAACATGGTAAAAATATCAACACATCAATAATAAATGAGTAATATTCAACAGAAATATAATAATTCCATCACTGTCTATCAAATAACATGCATAAAATAACTAATTATTTCTTCCATTCTGCCTTGCGTAGTCTTGCATTTACAAAAGGAACACATGTGAGAGCCATATATCTTTCTTTAACATATGTGAAATACCAACGAAGCCACAGATTTAAAATCAAAGAGGAAGGATGTAGCTGAAGAAAAAGTACAAGGTAAAAGAGAGTTTGTCACCCTGCTGTAATTAAGTCACATATTTACCTCACAGCAATAGACTTAAGGACATGGGGTCAAAAATCTTTAACAGCATTCAAAGGGAAACAAATCGCACTATCAACCGTGCTGGACAAATAACTTCTACTATATGTGCAGAATTGTTCAACATGTTGTTTGAAGAACTAGATAGGCCTGCGAAAAATCTGCAAGTTTAGGGGCATAAACATGGCACTACAATAAACATTACTCAAATCCCATTTTTTTTTTAACATAATTTAATTCTTATATTTTAAATCAGTTTTTTGGGTTTTAACTGATAATTGCAGAACATGTATAAAAAAGTAAAAAGGTATATTCTCTAAAGACATTATAACTGCCAATTGACAAATAGCTTGACACCAAAATAGAATGACGAATAAACAGATTTTTTTCAAACTACAAAATTAGATCAGTAGACTGTAAGCAACATTATCACCTAATCAATTAAAGGCATATTTTCTCAAATTGTTTCAAGGAGTCCATTTGTTTTATCTATCCATAATTGAGGACCTTAATTAAATATTATCCTATGAAGCCCTTGGAAAAGTATATTCCGCCACACATTTTGAATATACTTTATTTCCCATTGTTCCTCTTTCCCAGCACCTGTAATCATTTTTGTTGGATGCTGCACAGGGTGATGAGCCCTTTGAAGTGGCGACCCTAAAGGTGTCAATGTCATCCTCCACCTGAGGAGCTGCATGGTAAATGGTGGGTGATGGAAGCTCCATAATCCTCAGTGTGTGATGATGTCTAATTTATGAATGGGCTGCCACATGTTTCAAATTGCAATATGTCAAAACATCAGCATCACTCAGGCCATTTAAAAAACTAAAAGCTATACGCTGCAGTGTGGCAAAGTACAAGCCTGAAAGATCAAATTATCTCAGCGCAGAAGCTGCCATTTTAGATCCTCTAACCCATTGTGCATTAATTCCGTCTCCTGGTGCGCACACACACACACACACACACACACACACACACACACGCACGCACGTGCACGCACGCACGTGCACGCACGCACACAAGCAGGAAGGGAAGTTTTGAACAACACGTCACCAGTCAAATGGAAATATACAAGAAGATATACGTGCATTTGTGCACATGCGCAAACACCTACAGTAACTCCATCCCTCCCCCACTAACCCCACACCTAGTCTTCTCCCACAAGAACAAAAAGGGGAAGAGGCTTTGTGAATCATATTTTTCTGCAGCCCAGCCATCTTTAATCCCTGCACAGAGACTTAGCGAGGGGGGAGGAGAGTGTCTCCAGGGCGAGGCCCTCCCTAAGGTACTCTCACCCCAGAAACAGGGGCCTAATTGGGGCTGCAAAGGGTCAGCCACAACATCCACAGACTGTCCTGAAGGCTCTTGGAGGTTTTGTCTGGATGTGTTTCATTACAATGTTAAACAAATGTATGTCGTGCCTTGTTGTCAAAAGCGTTGTCGTGATGGCCAATGAGGAGGTCTAAATGTCAATATTTACAACATTCTTAAACCTGGTTATCTCTGGTTATCTTACATTTTAGAGACAGTATCTTTTGAAGGACTGATTTAAATGTTTACATTCAAAATACTGCGATAAATCAGATTAAAAAGTATTGAAAGTGCACATTACAACACACGTCAAAAATATGGAATAAGGTCCAGATATTTTGATCAAGAAATGCTAACATTAATGTGAATTCATAAAAATAAATAAAGACAATGACAGTTTTCATTCTCTACTGTATTGCTTTAATTTCAGTGGATTAGAATAATTAACATGTAAGAAGGTCATGATTACTGCAGGTTCTAAAGTAACACTATCGATCACTGTGACCTTCTAATGGGACCAGATTTATGTTGCCTTTAAGATGTCATTTGTTGTTCATCAGTGTCTGGAATAAAGGCTGAGATTTGCCACAATGAAACCCTGAGTGTGCAGCTGCTTTGCAGAGAACCAGCATCCCTCACACACGTTGCCAGTGGTCACAAAGTGAAAGCTTATTGTGTTTGGAGTCTGTGTCTTATTTGGCTGCACTTCATGGGGACTTGCAGAATAAAGGCGTTTATTGTCTAAGTGTCTAAACATTGCAAAAGCAAACGCAGTCGGTTGAAACACATTAATGCATGACCCAGAACAAAAATGTGAGGTTGGAGCCGGATATAGTTAGCTCAAAATCTTAAGAAATGGCATCCAGACAAGGGAGTAAAAACAGACAGAAACAAAAAATGGAAAGTTGCTTTTAGATTAAACAGAAAAAGATGTATATAAATCCGGATTTAGTAACCGCATATAAGAAATATGATACTGTTGAAGTCAGAACACAAAGAGCGTGTGTGTTTTTTTGTGTGTTTTGTGTGTTTTTGTGTGTGTGTGTGTGTGTGTGTGTGTGTGTGTGTGTGTGTGTGTGTGTGTGTGTGTGTGTGTGGTGTGTGTGTGTGTGTGTGTGTGTGTGTGTGTGTGTGTGTGTGTGTGTGTGTGTGTGTGTGTGTGTGTGTGTGAGTGAGTCAGATGTTACTCAGTGTGACCAACCTTAGCATCTAGCCATTAAATCATTAGATAGTATTCTGCATGCCTCACCAAACTATCTTGTCTTTTCCAGTAGCCTCTTCTGCCTCACATTGTTTTATGATGCATCTAAAATGAATGAATTAGTTGATGAAAACAGATGAACAAGTTTAAAATGGGTTCACAAGCTGAAATACGCTGAAACAATTAAATTGTCCCTTTGGAATTAACTCTGTGACAGTAAAAACAACATTTACAGATTTATCAGTTTCTAAATGTTCATACAAAACCAACTGTATCTGCTAAATATTAACAACGGTTAAATGATTTAAATGTGAAAAGCAATTCAGTGTTAATTAAACTGTTTTATTAAACAGACTAGGGTCTTGAATAACAGTAAGGTTAAAACTGACTATCTTTGGTACTTTGCTGTAACAATTGCAGATTTCCCCTCTGCGGGACAAATGAAGGTGTTCTGATTCTGATTTAAAGCGACAGAATATATTCTACTTAACATTCACCTGAAAAAAAAACACAATGTTTCCACAACCTTAACTTAAAGGCCTTTAGTCGCCTGATCTTAACAACTTGCAGGACTAACACGCTCCAGGTGATAATAGCTTTACGAAAAGATGCTGTGCAACCGTGCTACACACCCGTCCACACCCTGACCTTCTGCCTCACAAAAAACACGACACTACTTCCTGACTCGGCTGTCATTCCTGAGGTGCAGAATCATACATTATTGACATAATTCCCAATTCTGGCAGAAAAAGTAAGAGAGGAGAAAAAAGGTGGATAAAAGTCAGGTTGAGAGGAGGGCAGGGAGTGTGAGGGTGAGTCAGTGAGATTATAGGGGGGAGGAAGAATGGGAGAAGGAAGTGTGTAATTGGTTGCTTGGAGAGGATTAACCTGTCTGCCTCCAGCCTCTCCTTCCACCTTAAACAATTTACTATATACCCACGTTACCATGGCAACTATTCTCTCTGATTTTAACCCCCTCCCCTGCGGCACCATCACTTTTAAAAGAAATGTAAAAACAATTAAGCCACCAGAGCTTTTGTCTTGGCTATCCCAAGGTGCATCCCACCCTCTCCCTGTGATACATGATTAATTAAGCATGAGACTCAGTTCACACTAACATTATTTATAGTATATTTGACCAGGTAAGCAGAACAGAAGCTACTGTACGCTACATTAGCATCTGGGTTTCCTGACTCCATCACTAAACACTATAATTAAAAGACAGGGAAGGGCATCCCTTTCCTTTTATCTTTGGATTTAAATTTGATTGACGCTTTGAGACTTCTTACCACACACATACACGTGTGCACATTTCAAACCCACACGCTCGCACACCCACACACACTCCAAACCTCAGATGCAGCCGCATGGCAAGCAGAAACTAGTTTGTGTGCGAAACCGCAGCCAGACAGACACAGAAACACAGACAAACACTCATGTGAAAAGACACTGATGGTTTGCAATGGTTCCCACCATTTCGCTGTATGACAACACACAATAGGACAGGAAATAACACCCAGACTACACACACCTTCATCCTGTATTCTGTCTGAACAAACACTTGATTGAGAATGCTAAGACTAATGAATGAATGATGAAGGGTTCGCTCTATTGCAACAATGAAATGTCTGACAATACTGCTGCCAGGTCTAAACACCGGCTCATTTAACACAAAATGTACAAAAAATGTAATTATATAGTTAGGTTTTTCAGGTATGGCTTACCTTGGCTCGCATGTATATTGATTAAATAAATACTCTATGCGCAGGTATACTGTGGGAAAAACATATATGTGCTACACATTGCCTGAACTTTGCAAGTTTTGCCATACATACTGTATAATCTTTGCAAAAATGTAGAGCTGAAAAATCAGTTTCAATGGAAATAAATGACTGTTTGACAGCATTAATTTGTAATTTATCGACAATAAATAAAGATGGTCTGAAATCTTATTTTCTTAATTTTCTTTAACAACTAGTAGTAATCTTAGTTTTGCAGTTTTCATTTGTTGAGCCAAATCAACGCATAAAAAACATTCCTTGCTCTGAAAGAATTTTAGAAGGCAATATTCTCTTCTTTCAAATTATCTAGAATGTTAAGCACGTGTGTTGTTTAACGACAGTTTTTTTTTCAACTTTGACTCCTGCGTCATGTTATAAAAACATTGACATGGCTGCAGTAAATGCATACGATTTTCTGTTGTGCTAATGGGAGCAGATAAAGCTACACAGTGGCGATTGCCAGCAACCCACCCATGAACTTCATGACTGAAGTTCTTTTCTTATGTGTGCTTTTTATCTATTTGTGTAATATTATATTTTATTATAATGTTATGTTCATTGTAAAGCACTTTGGCAAACCCTCTGTTTTTAAACTGTGCTATATAAATAAAGTGGATTGGATTGGATTGGATGTTGGATCAACTAAAGAGGCTGCTGACGATCCATGAAAGTCAGGCTTACCGGGATGAGTCTGAGTCATAACTGATAGTGAGACTCTGATCATTTTAAAGTGTGACATGTTTCACTCACCTGTGCAATAAATAGGTGTGGAGGAAGCTAGGTGAGCACCAAATATCGGATTAAAATCAAAAAGTGTATGCAAGAACAGAAAATGATTCATTGATGTGTTGTCAAATTAATTGATTTCACAAACTAACTAAATTACACTCTGAGTTGTGTGTGTGTGTGTGTGTGTGTGTGTGTGTGTGTGTGTGTGTGTGTGTGTGTGTGTGTGTGTGTGTGTGTGTGTGTGTGTTGTGTGTGTGTGTGTGTGTGTGTGTGTGTGGTGTGTGTGTGTGTGTGTGTGTGTGTGTGTGTGTGTGTGTGTGTGTGTGTGTGTGTGTGTGTGTGTGTGTGTGTGTGTGTGTGTGTGTGTGTGTGTGTGTGTGTGTGTGTGTGTGTGTGTGTGTGTGTGTGTGTGTGTGTGTGTGTGTGTGTGTGCATTGTACTATCCCACATACTCAACTCACAAAGGCATTTTGTTTCCCAATATCTTTTGCAGTAGATACTTGATGTTCTATCTGTTATCAGAATCAGAATACCTGTATGAGTCCCACAGGGGGGAAATGTACATTGTTACAGCAGAAAAGAGCCAAAGACAGCTTGATAACTGTGTGTGTTCATCTTCAATTGCACTTTTCTAGATTGTTTCTTAAATGATACATGACACAGCACAAAGTTCAATATGTATCTACAGATGTCCACCTCATGCCATGTTTTGGGACATACATGTATCTTATCTTAAATCAAACTGCACGTGTGCATTAATATAGTAGATAAACTATGTTTCATTATTGTCTATGTTTCTTTCTTTCTGTTCGATGTTGCTCTCTTTCTTTAATTCAATCTTATTCAGTCACTGTTATGTGACATGTGTCTGGATGGAATGATACATAATGAACAAACATGTAAATAAAGTTTTACAACAAAGAATAAAACATAATAAAAATATGTCTGTGGCTGAGTCTCAATGAAGCTGCCAAACATTGTTACAGCCTGATCTGTGACACAAAGCAGAGCCACATATCCACACAGACCCGAGGATTACACTTTTTAAACAACATCTGTCTTTCCTTGGTCTCATTCTCGCTCTCTTTCTTCAGGAGGAGGGGATAAACAAGCCAATACGGATCCAGATCATAAAGCATTATCTTGATCCTTTGCCTGTCTCCTGTGTATGTTGACAGAGATTACAAATTACCAAGTTTGTGTATTATTTTGCTTGGCTGCTTACGGTTTGGTTTTCCCGTGTATAACCAGATGTGGTTCACATCACCTGGGCCAACTGTAGCTTTCATTAGAAATCCTCTTGCATTGGTGGCAGCCTGGAGGGAGTTGCTTTGTATTGTAGGGTGATGCAGTGAGTCAACTAAAGATGCAAAAGAACAACCAACTGACCAGCCAAACACTTTGCCAAACAGGTAATAAGAAAACAAACAAAATGGCAACTGGTCAGAAGAACGGATATGAAAATAAAAGAAATGGACGCCTGGAGCTTTGGGTTTTGCTCAATGGCAGTTACTGGACCTAGAAAACCCTATTTTAGCAGCATCCTCCGGGACGGGTAATTTAGTACAAACTCTTGCTGTGCAGCCAAAAACTGTTCAGACCTTTACTTAATTTCTACCACATATGTTCCCAGAATTTAAATATGGTGGGCTCACCTTTTGGGGAAATCATGCACAAGTCATAATTGGAATAAGCACTGAGAAATATATCGTTTTTTCCCCTTAAATGGACATTTAGTTAGAGATCACCCATTAGAGGAATACAAACATGCTATTAAGATCATGATAAAGTCAATGTAATGTAAAGCGATTTTTTATATCACCGTCTTATTTTTGTGTTGTGTAATTACTTTGATTACTCGCCAGGTTAACTACTGAGATATTGGGGCATTGAACATCACATGAAGGATAGGAAATAAAGTCAGTTTGTTACAACAAACCAACTCATATGTTAGCTGATCAAAACATTGATCAGGTAACACCGAACACAAAGACTGATTTAACCAAACTATTATCAAACAAAAAAGGATCCAACAGCCTATCAACTCCACAGACAACGAACCACACCGTCTTTCAGAACATCAAATTGCCAACTAGCCAAAACGCCAACCAAACATCCGTCTGGAGCGGAGACAACCACACCCACACAAAGGGTTTGTCAGCTTTTAACAGAAACCACCGCACCGTGTTAGATATTACACTGCCACACTGTATAATCAAATGATTACGATTAATGGCATGCACACCTGGAAGAGATGATGTGTTTGTTCAGAAGATAGCTGAACTAACATCTCTTTTAACCGCCTTTGCTTTCTCACTGTCTCCGTCCCCACCAACTCATAAAGCTGGCAATGTCCTTGATCTCATATTCTCAAGGAACTGCACTACTTCTAACCTCTCTGTAAACCCGTTCCACACATCCGATCACTTCTTCATCTCATTCCCTCTACCCCTTTCCAAACATAACAAACTAATCTCTTCTCATCCTGCACCTGTCCGCCGTAACCTCCGTTCCCTCTCCCCCTCTACCTTTGCCTCAGCGGTGCTCTCAGCCCTCCCTTCCTCTGACTCGTTCCAACTCCTGCCTCCAAACTCTGCTGCAGAAACTCTCCTCTCTCCTCTCTCATCCTCTCTGGACTCTCTCTGTCCTCTCACATCTCGGCAGGCTCGTCAGTCCCCTCCTGCTCCCTGGCTAAATGACGCACTGCGTGCTAATAGAACCGTCCTTAGGGCAGCAGAGCGGAAATGGTGGAAATCCAAACACCACGACGACCTCCTAACCTATCAGGCTCTCCTCTCCTCTTTCTCTGCTTCCATCTCTCAGACAAAAAGCACTTTCTTTCAAGATAAGATCCAATCTTCCTATTCCAATCCTAAAAAACTATTTCCCATCTTCTCCACCCTCTTGGACCCTCCCAAAGGCCCTCCCCCCTCCTCACTTCTGTCAAGCGACTTTGTTAACCACTTTGAAAAAAAGGGTGATGATATTCGCTCTTCTTTTTCTGACTCACCTCTACTCACCGCTGGGTCACCAGACCCTCCTTTCACCCACACACTAACCTCCTTTTCCCCTCTCTCGCCAAGTGAGGTTCTTACCCTCATTACCTCTGCCCCCCCTACCACCTGTCCTCTGGACCCTATCCCTTCAAACCTCCTTCAGACTATCACTCCTGATATTCTACCGTTTCTCTCCCATTTCATCAACACTTCTCTAACTTCTGGTCACTTTCCAAACAGTCTCAAGGAGGCAAGAGTAAACCCTCTCCTGAAGAAACCCACTCTCAACCCGTCTGATGTTATAAACTACAGGCCTGTCTCTCTCCTCCCGTTCCTGTCTAAAACACTTGAACGCGCTGTCTTTAAACAACTCTCCTGCTATCTCCATCAGAACCACCTTCTGGATCCGCACCAGTCTGGTTTCAAGGCAGGTCACTCCACAGAAACTGCCCTCCTTGCTGTCACTGAGGAACTGCACACGGCTAAAGCAGCCTCCCTCTCCTCTGTCATCATCCTGTTGGACCTGTCTGCTGCATTCGACACGGTGAATCATCAGATCCTGTGTGACCCTAGATAACAATCTGTCCTTCACTGCAAACATCGCTGCTACAACCCGCTGCTGCAGATACACGCTTTACAACATCAGGAGGATGCGTCCCCAGCTGACCCAGAAAGCGACGCAGCTTCTGGTCCAGGCTCTCGTCATCTCACGCCTAGACTACTGCAACTCCCTCCTGGCTGGTCTACCTGCATGTGCCATCCGACCTCTGCAGCTCATCCAGAATGCAGCTGCTCGCCTGGTCTTCAGCCTTCCTAAATTCTCCCACACCACGCCGCTCCTCCGCTCCCTCCACTGGCTTCCGGTAACTGCTGGAATCCACTTCAAGACAATGGTACTTGCGTACCATGCTGCGAATGGATCTGGCCCTTCCTACATCCAGGACATGGTTAAACCATACACCCCAGCACGTGAACTCCGCTCTGCATCAGCCAAACAGCTCGCTGCACCATCGCTGCGAAGGGGACCCAAGTTCCCATCAGCAAAAACACGTGGGTTTGCTATCCTGGCTCCAAAATGGTGGAATGAGCTCCCCATTGACATCAGGACAGCAGAAAGCCTGCACATCTTCCGGCGCAGACTGAAAACTCATCTCTTTCGACTCCACTTCGAGCGATAGAACTATTAACAAAGCACTTATATACTAATAAAGGACTGGCTTATATAAAGCCAGTTGAGTAGCACTTGAAATGTTTTAGCTCTATGAAACCTGATGTACTTATATGATTCTGTTTTCTTCAAGTTTGTATTTTGTTGGTCGAACGCACTTATTGTAAGTCGCTTTGGATAAAAGCGTCAGCTAAATGCAATGTAATGTGTACGAATAAACGGAATAATTAATGCATTTTTTTTGTATTTTTGCCACAGTTTGTCTTGGGTGTAAAACTGTTTCATTATGTGTTGTGTTTGCATACTTGAAGGTTAGAATATTACTATTTTCTACCTAATTTAATGTCATCAACATTTTACAAGTTAAAGTTTTGCGAATGCTATATTTGCATCTACCTTAAACCATGTGACCTTTGCACATTAATGGATTGTAATTGAACCCAACAGTAAAGGTAAGTTTCAAAGGTGTCTCAAAGTCTTTTATAATGTTTTTAAAAACCAAAGATCATACTTCAACCAGAACTGAACTTTAAAATGTGGCCAAAGTTAAATAATTTCTGTTTATTTGCAGCCTCATTTATTATTAGTCACAAAAATAATAATAATATTTCCTTGAATATGTTTGTTTGATTATTAACTGTATGAATATGTGCTTTAATATTCTTCAGGACTTCACATTAGCTACCTTCTGTGAGACCTCAAGGGAAAAAACTAAAAACAATTCGATTTCGCCAAAAACGGCACCACAAAAGCACAAACCATCACATCAAAAACCTGAACCATCTTCCTTTAAAGGATGAATCACTTGTATTTAAGTTATTTCCTTTGATCCACATACTCTCAAATCATACTCAATTTATCACATCTGTCTAATCTGTTCAGTTCTGGAGTTTCAGTAAAGCCAAGCGTGACTGCCAGACTCACACAGAGAAAATAAAATAAACACCTCCTGTGTGATCTCTCACGCCTGTTTAACATCACTGACAGGATTCAGTATTTCACACAATCACTATATGGTGTGTTTTGTCCCGCAGCAGATGTGGAATCAAGTGGAGCATAAGATACAGACGTTTGATGATCGTGCTGATGATGCGTTACTGTACTGCTCTGTCAGCGCATCAGTTGAGGTGTTGTGATCTTGGTTGCTGTTTTGATGAACGGTTGATTACATCTCACTTCTCTTTGGTTATGTTTGGTGTCATCTTTTAGGGGAGATGCGTGAGGTCTGATCATGAAAAGGCATTACAAAAAAACGTAAAGGTCTTGTGTCTCTGCAAATGCAAACACAACAAACCTATGTACAGTACAATCTTAAATATGTGTACATGGCATGGGAGAGATCATTGTTACAGTTAATAAATCAGCAAAAGTAAATTGCAAATCTGTAATGGGATCCACACTTGATGCACATGCCTATCATCTCCTTCTTGGTATTGAATGAACTTGACCTAATTGTGAGCTGCACGTTTATCCTCAGGATGCTGCGCTGCACCTTCTCTTTTATCAGTGGATAAAACAACTACAAATAATATCAATTGAATGTATTGTATCTCCACCACTGAAGCATTATCGGTATTATATCTGCTGGTTTCATGGGTCAAAACAACTAAAACATTGCATGAAACAGAGTTGTGCATCCATCCGTACAACAAGTCCACGTTAGATACTTTGTGACCCTTGTTCTACCTTTCTGATTTATTCAGCTGTTTTAAACAGCTAAGTTGCAGTTTGCATAAACTAAAAAAATAAAAATCCTTTGTGTTACTGTTATGTTATTGTTATTGTTACTACCAATAAAACCTAGGCTTTATAATTAGCCCTGTATTGCCTAAATAAGAAGTGCCCTGTGGTGTGAAAATAGATCATTCAAAAGTCATTGTGGGTACAAGTGCTCATCAAATGTTAACTCAAACATTATTAAACACAACATCCGTAAAACGTACAAACCTCTCCCCTGGTTCCTCCTGGAGGCCCTGCCCTGTTTGATGTTCTGGATGAGAGGTAATGTTTGTTAATGCTGCCACCACAGGCAGAGACCCACCACGTCAGAGCTGCTGCAGGTTTGGTCATGTCTGCCTGACCGTGGGTGGGAAGCATCACTGAAGAAATACCTGCAGAGAGCAGAAGGATGAGAAAGGACAGACACATATTCTCCATTAGGGTTTGTGCTCTTTGTTTGTCTTCTCAATTTATGTTTGGACCAATTAAACACAATACCAAGTATGACTGTCTACTAGTGCTGACATCGCTACACTACTGCAAATGATGCTGTTCATACTTTTTTTTACGTTATTACATTCCTATAAAAAAAGAAAATCCAAATGATCCATTGTTCCCTCCTTCACAAGGGATCTAACAAAAAACACGCTATAACCAACTGGGACATCTCCGTTCCAATGTCCCATACTTTTGGGGCAACACAACACTTTTGGTGCAAAATACATCAGTTATTTTGACCAAGATTTATATTGGTCATGGTCGTTATTTCATGCAAGTCTTTTGTTCACGTCCTTCTGTTCAGCATTGTACAATTAACTTATTACATTTTCTTTCTCACATTACTTCTATCATAATCATTAAATTAATAATCAGAATCCCAAACCAGCCAACTTTTTCAGCCATAATACATCAAATATGTCTTTCTTGAATCCTCGGAGCAGTTTGTAAAATCTTACTTACAAACAACACACACACACACACACACACACACACACACACACACACACACACACACACACACACACACACACACACACACACACAGAGCATGACAAATAACTTCACCTGCCATGGCCTTATTTGCTCCCTTACCCTTTACAATGCAGCTAATCCGCAGATACACCAGAGATCCGTCTATGCATTCTCCATGAGTGGAGGTCCGCAGATCTGAGTGTAGGCTGCCTAACTGCCCCCCCTGAGACCAGCCTAAACAAGGGAGTCAATTACCCCAAGGAGTCGTAACACCAAAGCATATTGGATGCTGCGAACATACACATGCACTTGCATGTTGGCAGAGGAGCAGTGGCATCATGGATATGTATGACACATGCATACAAACAATCACACACCCAGACAGCTGTGATTTCCCCAGGTAGCTGCTCTAAGCCTGCAGAGAGAGGATTTGTCAGAGGCCTTGTTTAACACAGATGTCAAAATAGGAGCATGGCGGCACAGTGGGTCGGTGGGAGGGGGATGAAGTTGATTTTTAAAAGAGATGTTCGTCTGCTGCTGTGATTGACAAGGAGACAAGCCCTCAGTTTAACCCTCCATGTCTGACAGCACGTCTCCTGAATGATCAAGTGATAACAAAACTAATTTTAAGCAGTTGTTCATGTTCATGAGGTTTTATGGGGTCAAAGGCGGTTTTACATTTCATTTCCCACCAATTTTAGTGTCTCCTTGGCTTGGCTGTGGTGCATGCTGGGAATGTTGAGCTATCCAAGCAGCGTGGCTCTGGGGATTGCAACATCGGTCATACGCCTTTGATCCAGACTAAAGTAGCTCAACCACTATCGGATTGCCATACAAATGTTTAGACATTGGTCTCTTTTATGATTTTCAGCTTACAATTTCAATGTGTCTAGTACTTTAGTTTATGACCAAATACCTTCTAAACGAACAACATTCCTATCATCCTTTGTGTTTAGTGCTAATTACTAAATAGTAGCATGCTAACATGCTACACTCCCATGGTAAACCTGTTAAACATTACCTTCTACACATCAGCATATCCTTGTTGACCATGTTAGCATGATGACGTTAGCATTGAGCCTCAGAGAGAGTAACAGTGTCCTCATCACACATCCCTAAAATATGTAGCACATAGTAAACTAAATGTTCCCACAGTCATTGTGAAAGTGTTTCCTTTATTCAAATTAAGCAGAATACCTGTTTAAGGCCGCAAGGGACGCATGAGGAAGGCAGTACAACTTAGAGATGTAATCTTCACTCCTGAACTTTTTAGTTACACTCTCAAATAAACGGTGCATGGAAGAAAAATAACTCCAGCCAACCCAGACAATGATTGGCAGCAGCTTAACAAAGCACCTGTCTGACAAAGACAGATACACACAAACATGCAAACAAACACAAAAACCTGTCCTGTTCTATGCCTCCACAAATGAGGCAGAAAGAGAATACATCTTTAACTCTCTGCTGCCCATCCAAATTGGTGTGAAAGGAGGAAAGACGAGGAAGCAGAATAACTAGCGTAACAAAATAAGTGTGGGAAATTATGCAGATGCAAACAGTGAGTATTGCTGGAAGAGGGGAAGATGTGGTGACATCATATTTAAAGCCCAGAGATGGGGCTTGTTAGGAGCGAGCTCTATTAGGTTTGTCTCCTGCCCTCTTCTCCGTCCTCCTTGTCTTTCTCACCTCTCCCGCCAGGCCTAAATTGGCCTCCACAACTCCACCTGACTCCCCTCCCAGCCTGCAGCGCTCATGTATATGCATCTCAAATCCCCTCTGGACACGGGCAGATAGGCAGGCCAGGCGTAGCGCAGGGTTCACCTAACAAAAGCAATTTGGTAAGACACACCGTTAGGGTCAAGTACCCCGTGTGTTCCCCCTCAATTGTTTTAATCAGGCCAAGGTAGCAGGAAATAGAAGGCTTGGAGGCACCTAAAGGCACCTTTTCTCTCAGCCATTATCCTCCGGTGGGTGAATCGAGGATGTGGTTGTTAAGAGAGACGGATGTGACAGCCCATCTTGTAGACGAGTCAATTAAAGAAGACTGGAACTTTTTTAAGGGTGAAAGATGCAAATAGACGTATATGTTTTCAGGGAAATTAAAGGACAAGTTGGACACCGAAGCGAATGTCTAGGGGAAAAAATACATAATTAAATGGAGACCTTGACATTTATTATTGGAGTTGTTTAACAGTTCTCTGGACCAGAAAAATTGTCAAACTGTGGAGCAAAGTTTTCAAACTTGTCTTTTGGTTGATTTAAAAAGGACTATTACAAGTTTTTACTGTTTACTGATTGGTGAATGGAAAACATTATGTTAAATCACTCATACATGCTATTTAAGAACAAATATGTCCGTGCAAGGCCCAATAATCACTCATTATAATAATAATAATAATAATAATAATAATAATAATAATAATAATAATAATAATAATAATAATAATAATAATAATAATAATACTGAAGTTTGAAATAAGAATTGTAAATGCAAGCAGTTAATCAGTCTAAAACCTGTCCTTTTGAATATTACAATAGAAAACAAATCTCAACAGTGCCAGCCTATAATTAGGTCACTTACTTATAGCCAGATGACAGACAGTCAAAGAATGTAAAAGCATGCTTCATTGCTTTTAAAGTGACTGTTGACTTGTTGGCATTGTCCTTTTGTGTAGGAGAGACACAGACAAACCATTTTGGCAAGCCATGAGAAAGGCTGATTGTGGGGTAAAATAGATTCATAACAACCACTAAAAGATAATATTGGCAGAGCTACTGCCACCAACAACTAAACGAAAATTAGGGAAAGTGTGAATGTTTATTTTTATCATCCATGTTAGATTTGTTGATTTGAACATGATCGGCAGCAAATCTTGAATATCCAGTAAGATGCAACTTAAATCTCAGTAAGTTGAGTGAGTGAAACGCTTGTCATTCGATTTAGTTACCGCACAAATGATTTGAGTCACGACAGGATAAACAACAGCTGGGGAGACAAAAGATGAAATAAATGTAGATATTTCCCATTGATCAAAAATCAAAACAAACTCTCATGTCCCGAGGCAGCCGAACCCAAGAGTCACCTTTAGAAAGACTTTAAATGTTTTGATATCTGAAAATCCACAGGTGTCAATATGGTGAAAGCCATCAAAGGTTAAATGTGTTGAGTATCTATTTGGCCTCAAACTGTTTCTATTGATTGAAGACTTCTTGACAAGTGAAGTTGGACAATGCAAAAATCTGTTTAATCATAACTTGGCATGCACCTGACATTTTTAATGAATTACAAATACCAGTAGCATAAATGCTATCGGAGTCAAAAGGAAAAAGCCTTTGTTAAAAAAAATACCAAAACAAAACATGAACTGTCATTCGCTGTAAACTCTGAATCAACAAGATTTCAAAGTCCTGAAAAAGTAGAAATCACCTGAAAACATTCAGAATAAACGAAGCCATGGGAAGAAACGCACTGACTTTTGCAACATACTTGCGCTAGTTGTTAGCGCGTGACGGTGTTGTAGCTCTGACAGCTTGTATTGACAGACGTATGACTCATAAATAGGTGTGAGAGGCAGACGTAGACCATGCATGTCCAGCTGAACATTACTCACAAAACTGGCATGAACCATTTTATATAACGACGTGGGAGGTTGTGTTTGACAGATAATGAACTGTATCAGACTCCAGGATATCGGTATCGAAGGTACTGCACTCAGGTGACTCCAGTCCTACCTCTCCGACAGATCCCACTTCATCTCTCTCAACAACCACTCCTCTGCCACAGCTTCAGTCACCCAAGGTGTTCCCCAAGGTTCAGTACTCGCACCCCTCCTCTTCATCATCTACATCCTCCCCCTTGGTCAGATTCTCCGCCAATACAACCTGGACTTTCACTGTTACGCTGACGACACACAGATTACCTCAGCACCAAATCCCCCCACAACCCCCCCCTCACCCACATCGAATCCTTTCTGACTGCAATAAAATCCTGGATGCAACACAACTTCCTCAAATTCAACAGCAATAAAACTGAACTCCTCCTCATCGGCTCCAAATCCACACTCAGCAAAACCCCCAACCTGACAGTCACCATTGATGGCACCCCTGTTTCCCCCTCCACCCAGGCACGCAACCTTGGCGTTATATTTGACCCCACCCTCTCCCTCGAGCCCCACATCCGTCAAGTTGTAAAAACCTCATTTTTCCACCTCCGCAACATTGCCAAACTCCGTCCCTCTCTCACCCGCCCTGCAGCTGAGCGACCCATTCACGCCTTCATCTCCTCCCGCCTTGACTATTGCAACTCACTCCTCTACGGCATCAGCTCCACCTCCCTCAGTAGACTCCTCACCCACACCAAATCATGGCATCACATCACCCCGGTCCTCAAAGAACTCCACTGGCTCCCCGTTTCACACCGCATCCACTACAAACTCCTGGTCCTCAGTTACAAAGCCCTCCACCATCTGCCCCCCCCCCCCTACCTCACTGACCTCCTCATCCTCTACCAACCACCCCGGTCCCTCAGATCCACCTCAGCCGGTTTGCTTTCCATCCCCAAGGCCAAACTCCGAAGCTTCGGGGACAGAGCCTTCTCTGTGGCAGCCCCGAAGCTCTGGAACTCCCTCCCCCAAGACCTCCGTGAGTCTGAGTCCCTCACCCTGTTCCAGTCCCGCCTCAAAACCCACCTCTTCAACTCTGTATCCATAACCCCCCCCCCCTCTCAACCAACTTCCTCCTGACTGCTTTTCTGTTTTGTTTTGTTTCTTTGTTTCTTTTTGGTTTTGTTTTTGTTTTGTTTGTCTACCCTCCCTCCCAAATGTAAAGCGTATTTGGGTTCAAGAAAAGTCAAAAATGACCGCTGTAAACATCCTGGTCAGATAAAACACACAAACACCCACACACACACCCACCCACACACACACACACACACACACACACACACACACACACACACACACACACACACACACACACACACACACACACACACACACAGAACAATTTGACACATTTCCCACTCTAATGTACCCATCCCCCCACATGGATCACACCTGGCACACGCAATACATGTTCAGTGTCTATTCTTTGTATATTTGCTGCAGTTGTTCATGTATACCAGTAGTCTGATAAAATGTGTACAGTTTGAAAGGGTGTTAAATGAAATTTGGTGATGATTAATGGTTTTTGTGTTAATGTAATAGCAGTTCAAACAGGACCGGTCAAATTTGACCGAGAACACCAAAGTAAGGGGGGGGGAACGAAGACAGTAGGAGGGTTAAGTGGTTAATTCACATTTTAAGCAGCTCAGGGAAAGACTCTCTTTACTAATAATTGTGGTTCAACTGTCAAATTGCTATATTGGAGTTGTTTTGGTCTAATAGTTTCAATTGGTGTTGTGTAACTTTTCCGTGAATTAAAATATTTTAACTACAAAAAACTGAATCAACAGGCTATTACATTCTGAATGGGAAGGGTAACAAATACAAAATAATTGTATGATGTATTACCCTCAGCTCCATCCAATAGTTTCCTTATTTAGGTTAAAGCTTTCTAAAGCTGCACATTGGACATAACCATTTGTAGTACTGCTTTTTAGGAGCAATATGTGTTATCTAAAAAAGGAGGATGCTATTTGAGAGGGGTGATTACAAGACTCTGACTGATGAAGTTCAGATGTTTCTGAAAATCAGGCGACAACTAAGGTTTTCAAAAGGTTGTTAAATAATCCCAGATACTGGAGCAGGAGAAGAAATATAACAATCATCTACAGATCAGTGTACAACATTTCATTTTGATAGACCTGTTTTGGAAAATAAACACTTAACATTTTAAAAGATGCCATTCCTGAATGTCTTTCAACTCTGAGACTGTCTCTTGAAGATGGTAAAAACAGGATTATAAATGCAACATTGATCAAACCTAAAGCACACTAATAGTTGATAATGTTGGATTACCTATAAAGAACTCTACATTAGATCATTTTTGTTTTAATGATCTAAAGTACATTTGAGTAACGCATTATGCATAAAAGTGCAAACAATATCTATTTATTTTTGTATTCCACTTAAATAGAAACTTTCAATCGCAGGAAAACTCTCCCTTCTTACATCAAGTTGATCTCATGCTGCAGCCTGTGCAGTTCCTCCCAAATAATTAAACTGCCCTTTATAGGTCCAAGTGACACATTTTGGTGTGTTATGTCCTGCCCCAACATTACACCACTCTACTCCCTTATTACTATAAAATGTTGCACATTTTGTCTAGTTCACAAAGGTGGAGCATAGCAGACATCATGAGACGGTTGAACTTCACCTCAGCCTTACAGGCTTTCCACTCCTTCTAGGAAACTTTTGTCTCCAAATCAATTTGAAATCCAATCCGACAAAAGATAATTTACAGGTTTCCTTAATGGTAATGTAATAATGAATCATTAGGGTGTGTTGATATTTCCGTTGCGTTGTGTGCACATGCATGATCTTGCACATTTCTATTTCATGTTCATCTTTATTGGAAATATATATATATATATATATTTTGAATATCAATGTCTATCTGTGTAATTGGAACTTTCTCCAACCTCTGTTAATTTTAGTTAAACATTTATTTTCAACTGTACACATGTGTAATGACTCTCTTCCATGTGTGTGGTTGTGTGCGTGTTACTGTGACGAAAGTGATTGACAGGTCACCCTTGAGGGCTTTCTGTCATGTTAAGAAAAGAAACACAGACAGTGAGAGAGACAGCGAAAAGGACTGGAGGGAAAACCTGTGCGGTGATAATTTCTCCGACCTTCACCTCCTCCACTTAACCTCGACAAGATATCTAAATCATTCCTCTCGCTCCACAGGAAGTATTTTCTTAGAGGTAGTGATGGTTAAAACTAGATTATCACAGATTTATTGTTTAATTGCTCATATTTGCCATGAGTGTCTTGGGTGCCATATTTGATATTGTATTATTAAGTTAGAAGGTAACTTAATTAACTGATTACTTTTTAAGTGTCAACCAACTAATTTATGGAATTATTGAAAAGTTGATTGATTTCAAAAGTCAATAACTAAATTATTTTAAGCCGACAATGGACAAGAGAGTCCTTAGAGTGATCCAAGATCTCGAAAAATCCAACATCTACTCCATAACAACAGACAAACATTGCTAATAGGAATCATAAAGCTTAAGGGAGGTTTAATTTTAAGATGGACAGGAAACCGGAACTAGCTCAAAATATTTTTGTGTTCAGCACAAATTAAGTAATTTTATCTCTGTAAATCAATATACAGAAGGGCTATGATATGATAGCAGTAAAAGGTTTAAAACCATTCAAACCACTGGCATTTTGACTTTGGAGGCATTTCAGCATCAATTTAATTTGTAAGTGTTTGACACAAGCTCGCCCATCGTAAAGGAGCCAAAGCCTTGTGCAAAGCTTTCCCAACCAAGCCAATCCTCATTACCCTCTTCTGACTTATCCAGGCTATCATCATCCCTTATTACATACTTGCAGCATGTAGTTTACCACGTGCAGCTTACCAAAAGGATATAGGCTCATAAAACATTCACCAGCATGCTACATATACACCCACTTCTACTGTAAACACAATGAGGGTGTAAAATATCCCTATCAATCTTTCAGGGTGGAAATTATGTGGGTTGCTTGAGGGGCAGATTTCTTCACAAGGTTGTTGTTGATTTTTAAATGGGGCGGAACTAGTTTATACTTGTCAAGGGCAAGAAACGCATAAAAGTTCACATTTGACTGAACACTGACGGAGTGTGGTTGGTTTTGAGTCACTGCTGCTGTTTCACCAGGCACCGGGACATGTCATCCTCTGAAAGCCACTTTAACGGGCACTTTTTAATCACCGACGGAGCTTATTATTAGACGCTCTACGCACCGGTGCTAACGCTAGTGAACGTTAGCTAACTTTTAGATGGTAGATGATTAAGACAAACCACAACCAAGAGTTGCTACTGTACAATGATTAGAGATCACAAATCTCTGCTGTTTAGCAAGAACAAATGAAGAGATTCAATCCAAGGCTCTCTGGTTTGACCACAGAATAAAAGCAAAACAATGGATAAATAGCAATACATCAAATATGTTCCCTGAGAATCTATATTTGCTTGTATGATACTTTATTCAGCATTCAGCACACTAGAGGAGACTCTAAATAGATTTGGCGACATCCTACAGACATTATTTTCTTATGTTAGTATCCCAAGATTGTTTCTCAAAGCCCATTTTAATATCCCCATGTCTCACCTCTGGGTCACAGCATAGATTGTGAACAACGCTGCTATACTCTACAGGGACTTTACAAATGATTAAGACAATCTTTTCAATATTGAGTTGCAGGCTCTTCACAGGCCCCATCCAAATCTTCATAGAGCTTGAAAATCCTTTTGTAAACTTCAATTTTTTTGTCTTTTTCCCTTTACACTGGAAGTGGATTTAACAGGTGAAATCAATAGGAAATAGGGGCTTTGACCGGGATTCCGGGGTCTTTTGAATTCATGAGAACAGCATGATGTTTTTGTGCTCTCTGTATGGATACAACAAATAAGCATTGTTTTTAGAGGAGAATAGCTTTTTGGCCAACGCAGAGTGTGTGAACAGTGCACTTTGTTTTGACTAGCGCTGTGAGAGAATTTTTGCTCTGCCAGTGAGGCAGTTCATGTGTGTTGATGGAGGCAGGTTAAGAGTGTCAGTGTTGCGTCTCGCTCATGCCCTGCCTTAACTGTTATAACTACAGGTTTTCAAATGCTCCTGTGACACTTTGACACTCCAATTGTGCTGGGACAAGAGACAGAGAGGGGGAGAGAGAGAGTGTATAAGCATGTGCATCTGTGTGTGTATTCTGAGTCATTTGCTTTGTATGCACATACCTATGTACCTGCACGATTGTGGTGTGTTGTGTGCGTGTGTGTGACCTTTCCTCATCAGTTTGACTTTGTGACAAACAGGCAAAACATTTGACCCGAGGCTGTGATGTCACTGAGCGAAGCCTCCATTGTTTCCTGAACTCACATTTAGCAGCCATTCAAAGGCACTGAACTTGTAATAATTAGTTTTGAAAGTTGTTACAAACATTAGTTCTATCATTGTTTTTTGTTGGACTTTAGATGAGCTATGCTGATACAAACAGGACTTAAAATGTAATGTTTGATATTGCAAAATGTGTCTTATTTTGAATGAGTCTTTTCGGTTAATGTTGTAGAGCAAAGCCAGCCTTTGACCAACTTGTCAGGCCCAGCTGGAGAATGAGTAACACCACATCAATGTTGATCTTTAATAAATCCACTCTTTAGTGGACTTACTTTCTATAAGCCTGAAAGTGTGTAACCACAACGGGGCCTCATGAGGCTGTAATATTTATTATACAGCAGAGCAAAGGAAACATTATTGTTGGTTGGGCTGATGTTAAGGTCATGTTGTTACATAAAGCAAAATAACGTGATATTCTCTTTAAGGTAAAGGACACATTTTAAAATGCAACATCATGTCTTTTGATGTCCATAGCAAACACTGGACGCATCATACAAACTTACCCTGAGTTATGAGTTGTGATGTGCCAACAATTGTAGTAATGCCGATAACTAAAAAATATAATATATATATAAATATTAGGTTCAGCCATATATCAGGTCAAATAGAGGCCTATCAAAAACTAGAGAAAATGGGTTTAAGTTTCTACACATCTTACACCACCGTATTGCCTTAAAGAACCCATAGACAACCATGTTTCCAAAAGCTCCTCCTCAAAACACCTAATCCCTTTAGCTAATTAACCAATTTTTTATATTTAACGACTTTTTTTGTCTGGCTCAAACTTTAAAATGGTCTAGTATCAAACTATTAAGATATGGCTTGTTGAAGAAAATGAGGAAGCACTGTACTGAAATTATGTGCACAGGTATTACAGTCATACTGGCATCGTTATTGTACTTTTTAAGAATTCCGATTTAGCAGAACTTCTTTATTTTAATGGCTTTGCGTGATGAAAATGAATAAGAACTATTCTTGCTAAACACTCATTATTCTCTAAGCTGTTCAAATCTACACAAAGAACCCTAATCATAACGTTGTTTCATCTACGGACTGATCTAAAAATCCATCATCTAATTACAAACTAAAAAGCAGCTCATGTTGGTACAGTTGCACTTGGGGAAACAGAGTTAATATATCATCTCAGGCACTTCTAAAGGTGGGCCATATTTACCATATTGCCATAATACCCTATCATCAATTCCCTTTGTACTGGCGGATTGTGGAGGCTCACAGGCTTATAACAAGCAGTTTCAGTGAGGCACATTTACAGGTGTAAGCTCAGGCTTTTGTCTGCACTTTGTAAGTGTAGCCTGTGCGAAGGCTTCTAAGACAGTGAAGCTGTGTGTTTGCTGCTTTAAACACACAGCCAGGACCTTGAGCTGAGCAGTGAAGAAACCAAAATCTCCCCAGAGTGAAAAAGGAGGATTGAACAGGGACACAGATGTAAATTCTCTCTTCTGCAACACACTGTGTCTTTGTCCTGTGGCAAATTGGTTATACAGTTTCATGAAACAATTCAAAAGATGCAGTATCTCCAGGTTCGGAAACAAATCTCTGCATATGGGTTCGTAAATAGGGGTCGTATCTCAAGCAGCGGAGAGACCGGATTACATCTGCGCTGCACCAAATCCAGCCAATCCCCACTTTAACCCCCACATCCCCTCCTCTCCTGTATCTGCTTCCACCTCGCTCACACGTGCTGACTAGGGTGGCTCCTAACGGACTAATGAAGGCCGCTTAGGTGTCAGCATTAGGCTTAGATAGCAGAGTGGCAGGGTGAGGACTTACAGTAAGTCCAGTGTAAGTCTTTGCTCTCTCACTGTCTACTTATCTCTTTCTATCTTTTACTTCTCTGCCTTTTTCTGATTTTCCCAACTTGTTTTTTTTCTGTTATTCTCCCTTGGATTCTCCCTTTTACCCTCCCTCCAGACGGGGCTTATGAAGGGCTCATATGGGGTCTGTGTGCGATGACCTCAGTGTCAATGTCTGAATAATTCAGATGGGACTTTACCTTAAAATGCTGTCAAAACAATGGTATGGCTGTCACACGTTCATCCCTCTGGATTTACTCCACAATCATTCTGTCACAACATTTCTTTTTTATACAGGAAGCAGGAGAAGAAGAATGTTTCTCCTATGATTGCATATGAACAAGAATAACAGATTTATTATAAACGCATCCATAATATAGTTACAGAAAATAAATGCATTTCTGCTGATCAAATCTAAAAAAATTATAGAATAAATTATATGAAATGTGTGCTCTGTTTTAGTTCTATTACAGATTAAAGTCATGCAATCAAAAATAATACAAGAGTACATGTAAAACAGCAATATACAATAAAATACACTCAAAATACAAAGGCCATGCCAAATGGTCCCTGTCTTTGTTATTTATTATGTTATTGAATCAACAAGTCCTCCAACTCATACAGTACGACCAAATGGGTCGATTGTTCAAGCGCTAATTACGACCTATAATCACGTTTTAAAGTTTTCGACCTCTAGTGCTCCTGTTGAATGCAAACGCTACAGAGGGTCGTATATTCACAAATAACCCTCTCTGGAAAATCCTAAATTGTAGGATAGTTTGGCCATTAAAATGCTTTTTGATTCGATTTCTAGCGAGAAGTGTATATTGTACTTTCAGAATCCACGTCCAGTGGATGTGTAGGATCTATAGTTTGAAAGATATTACAAAGATTATTTGAGGTCTCGCCAGGAGAACGTGTATATGCGGCAGCGTCCATGTAAAGTTAGCGTCAACCCTCACGGGGTGAAAAAAGCATTTCCGGTATCGAAGTTTTCATAATAATGCCGTATTCCCCTCCCTGTCAAATGATTTTAAAGCTATATCTGCAGTACTCATCCACTAAAAAACATCAGTATATCCGTTAATTACACAACATTAATTGGTTTAAATTGTGTACAATGCTTTTGTGTTTTTCCCATAGGTGTTTCCCTTTCGATTCTGAGACACTTTTCTTTTTTCAGAGGTTTTGATAGGCTAAAACATCTACCTACCCATAATTCTCAGCTACCGTACAAGCTTGGTGATTGGATGTTTTAGCCGCAATGCACGTTGGGATAGTGTTTATGCGATATGAAATCCGAAAACATTTAAAAAAAATCAAATAATACTTTATTCCGAGCGTGCTTGCTTTTCTCTTTGGAAGTCATCACATAACGGCATTGTAATACACGGTTTGGCTGCCTTAAGTATTACACATCTGCCGTAGTTCTTTATTTATAGAGCCCTGATTAAAAGACCTTTGGACAAACTGGAAGAACTGCATTCATCCTTCTTTGGAAGGTGCAAATCTCATTTCGGCAAACATTTCAGGGCTATGTGGACTTGATCCATGACAAACTGGAGTTGAGACCAGGAGGCGGAGTCGCAGTCTTACACGCTTCTCTGCGCTCTCTCCTAGGCAATCATCCATAGGAATCCCGAACCCAATAAAATACCCAATATTAACGGTGTGTGTGTCTGCCCAAGGACAATTTAAGGTAAAAACCTAATAGAGGTGTCATACATAATAACCTAATAAAAGTAAATGTAACAGCACTACAGTGCAACAAAACAGGAAGATTAAATGTGGTCTCTTAAACATAAGATCTCTAGCATCTAAAGCAATATTGGTAAATGATTTAATATCAGATTATAATATTGATATATGCTGTCTCACTGAAACTTGGTTGAGACATGAAGAATATGTCAGCATAAATGAGGCCACTCCACCCAGCCATATCAATACTCATATTGCCCGAGGCACGGGCCGAGGAGGTGGAGTTGCAGCAATCTTTGACTCAAGTTTACTTATCAATACTAAACCAAAATGAAATTATACCTCCTTTGAAAGTCTCGTTTTTAGTCTTACGCATCCGACCAGGAAAACTTTGCAGCCAATCTTATTTGTTACAGTGTACCATGCACCAGGTGTCATGGTTTTGGATTTTTGTTTTCCTCCTTGTGTCTTGTCTGATCCTACTCCCTGTGTTTGATTTCCTGTCGTTAGTTTCCCTCCTGTGTCTGATTGTGCCTCATTGTGTTCACCTGTTGCCCTTGTGTTTCTGTCTGCCCTGCCAGCTGTGTCTTGTCCTGCGATTACCCTTCTGTGTATTTATAATAATAATAATAATTCCTTGCATTTATTATAGCGCTTTTCCAGTGCTCAAAGCGCTTTACAGATACACATTACACATATTTTTTATATACATGCAATGGTCACTGTGGACAATACCCACAGGAGCAAGTTCAGGTGAAGTGTCTTGCCCAAGGACACAACGGCTTTACAGACGCAGCAGCGGCGGGTTTCACCCCTTGATCTGAAGATCATTGCACAGCGCACTGCGCCACACCGTCCATCTTCACGCCTCGAAGTCATCGAGGCGCTTTTACAAGTACACATTGATATTATACATGTACTGTGGACAATACCCACAGGAGCAAATCCGGGTGAAGTGTCTTGCCCAAGGACACAACGGCCTGACGCAGTGGCAGCAGGAGCGGGTTTCGAACTGGAGTTCCCCAGCACCCCCCTTGATCTGATGATCAGATGCACAGACCACTGCGCCACCCGTCCCAATTTAGTCTTGTCTTCCCCTGTGGTCCATGTCTGTTCGTCGTCATTTCATGTCCCTGTCACCTATGATTGTCCGTGTCTCCTACCTGTTCCCGTCTGTAAGTTTGTTCCTGTCTGTCGTGCTCCCCGGTTTTGTTTCTGTTAATTAGTTTCTTGTTTTTTTCATGCCTTCAGCTTTTTATAATAAAGCTCGCTTTTTGTTAACAAACCTTTTTTGTATTTTTTAACTGCACTTGGGTCCTATTTTCCCCAAACCTGACACCAGGTCCTTATTCAGAATTCTTATCAGAATTCTCTGAGTTTTTATCAACTTTGGTAATTAAAACAGATAAAGTAATTATCGTAGGTGACTTTAATATTCATGTTGACGATGATAAAAATAGCCTTACTGTTGCATTTAACTCTATATTAGATTCTGTTGGTTTTCGTCAGAGTGTAAATAAACCAACCCACTGCTATAATCACACTCTCGACCTTGTTCTGACTTATGGTATTGAAATTGAGCAACTATTAGTCGAACCGCATAATCCTGCTTTATCTGACCATTTCTTAGTAACTTTTGAAGTACTGTTACTAGACTACAAAGCATTAGTCAAAAGCTCCTGCAGCAGAAACCTATCTGTTAGTGCTATAGCCAAATTTAAGGAAGAGATTCCACCAATACTTAACTCGATAGCATGTCTGCATGTAAGGGAGGAAACTACACCACCCCAAATTGATCATGTTGTTGATAGTGCTACAGATGTGCTGCAAATAAAATTAGACTCTGTTGCTCCTTTGAAAAAGAAGAAAATAAAACAACATAGATTAGCTCCATGGCATAATGCCGAAACCCGCAAAATAAAGCAAAAGTTGAGACAACTTGAAAGGATATGGCGTTCCACTAAACTTGAAGAATCTCGTTTAATTTGGCATATTACTCTCAATGAATATAAGAAAGCACTGCGTAAAGCGAGAGCAGCCTACTACTCTTAATTCATAGATGAGAATAAGAATAATGCAAGATTTCTATTCAGCACTGTAGCCAGGCTGACAGACATTGAATCGAATCGCGTCCGGTGTGAACGCAGCATAAGATAGCTGAGACATGGGTGTAAAAAAAAAATCACCAAGCATTTAGATAAAGGTTTCGCTCCACTCCACCCAATGCAGTTTGGTTTTCGTGCTCACCACTGCACTGAGACAGCTAACTGTGTCTTTGTGGAAAAGGTTAAATGTATGATGGACACGAGCCCATATGTAGGTGCTGTCTTCCTTGATCTCAGGAAGGCTTTTGACACTGTTGACCACCAAGTGCTTCTTACAAAGCTGACTAATTTCAATTTTTCCACAGATTTAATACATTGGGTTAAATCGTACTTATCAAGCAGAAAACAGTGTGTTTTGGTCAACGGTACCAAATCCCCCTGCCTTGTCAATCAATCAATGTTTATTTATATAGCCCAATATCACAAATGTTACATTTGTCTCAGTGTACTTTACAGTTTGTACAGAATATCAGTATGACAATACGACACCCTCTGTCCTTAGACCCTCACATCGTACAAGGAAAGACTTCCAGAGAAAACCCACAGTTTAAAGGGAAAAATGGGAGAAACCTCAGGGAGAGCAACAGAGGAGGAATCCCTCTCCCAGGACGGACAGACGTGCAATAGATGCCGTGTGTAAATTGAAAAGATAATACATTTGCAACATAGGTAGTCCAAATGTTTGGAAATGCATGTGTGTATAATAGGAAGATGAATCCACGAGGATATCCATCCAGGACTTATGATCCAGGACCACAGCCACGACTCAAGATCCAGGGCTCGCGATCCAGGACACAGGACCGCAGGATCATCCATGATTCGGCGTATATAGACACCAAAAAGAAAGAAATTTTGGGAAGCTGGATTAATCGGAACATGAGAGTACACAGGTATAGACAGAAAGAACTAAGATGTCCCCCGACAAACTAAGCCTATATCAGCAAAACTAGGGGCTGAATCTAATCAGCCCTAACTATAAGCTTTATCAAAAAGGAAGGTCTTAAGCGCACTCTTAAAAACGGATAGGGTGTCTGCCGCCCGAATACAAACTGGAAGCTGATTCCACAAATGTGGAGCTTGATAAGAAAAGGCTCTGGCTCCCATTGTACTTTTAGAGACTATAGGAACAACCAACAACCCTGCATTCTTGGAACGCAATGCCCTAGTAGGACAGTATGGTATAATGAGTTATGTAAGGTAATATGGCGCCTGCCCATTAAGGGCTTTGTAGGCGAGAAGAAGAATTTTAAATGATATCCTGTGTTCTATAGGGAGCCAGTGTAAGGCAGCCAGAACAGGAGTAATGTGGTCCCTTTTCCTAACTCTGGTTAGTACACGAGCCGCAGCATTTTGAATCAGCTGAAGCAACTTGACTGACTTCTTGGTACACCCTGATAATAAGGATTTACAATAATCCAGCCTTGAAGTAACAAATGCATGGACTAGTTTCTCTGCTTCGTTTTGAGGCAAGATATGCCTGATTTTTGCAATGTTACGTAGATGGAAGTAGGCGGTCCTTGAAATTGATTTTATGTGGGCGTTAAAGGATAAATCCTGATCAAATATAACACCAAGATTCCTTACAGTCTCACTGGAGGCCAAATTAATGCCATCCATAGTTAGTATATCTTTAGATAATTTGTTTCGTAGATTCTTCGGACCAAGTACAATAACTTCAGTTTTGGTCGTGTTTAACATCAAAAAGTTTAAGGTCATCCACGTTTGTAAGTCCTTGAGGCAGTCTTGCATTTTATTTAGATGATTAATTTCATCAGGCTTGATTGATAAATATAGTTGAGTATCATCCGCATAACAATGAAAATGTACAGAATGATTCCTTATAATATTTCCTAACGGAAGCATATATAATGTGAACAAGATAGGTCCGAGCACTGAGCCCTGTGGCACTCCATGGCTAACTTTGGTTTGCGTGGAAGATTCATCATTGACACGTACAAACTGAGAGCGTTCAGATAGATAGGACCTAAACCAGCCTAAAGCAGTTCCCTGTATGCCAACTAAGTGCTCTAGTCTTTGCAATAAGATATATTTTATCGTTAAAAAAAGCACATAAAATCATTACTACTGAGTGCTATGGGAATAATAGGCTCAATCGAGCTATGGCTCTCTGTCAGCCTGGCTACAGTGCTGAAAAGAAATCTTGCATTATTATTATTCTCATCTATTAATGAAGCTGCTCTCGCTTTGTCAACCCTATTGGTGTCACAATTCTCCTGTTATGTCACGTTTTTAGTTTTGTATGTCTAGGTTTGGGTTTATTTTGCTGTTCGGTTCTCCCTGTCTCCCTTGTGTATTGTCTGGTCCCTCTCTGTGTTTTTCCTCCTGTCGTTAGTTTCCCTGGTGTGTCTAATTGTCTGATTGTGTTCACCTGTTGCCCTTGTGTTTCTCCTCCCCTGCCCGGCTGTTTCTCGTCTCATGATTACCCCTCCCTGTATTTAGTCTTATCTCTTCCTGTGTTCAGTGTTGGTTCATCTTTTGTTTGTGACTGAGTTCACCGGTGAGTGTTCTGTTTTGTCCAAGTTATTATTTTATCCTTAAAATAAAGGCAATATCAGTGTAATCTGCATTTGGGTCCTGCATGCTTCACCCACCGTAACAGTACAAAACAACCAAGAATGGACCCAGCAGACAGTTTGTACGAGGTGAAGTACCATTTAAAATGCTTGAGGAATGACTTTAGATATGCCTCCGGTAGTGAAGAGAGGCAGTCAGTTATTTCTGCGGCACGCCAGGAGGTAACCTCAAGGCCCTGGTTGAGGGAGTTGCTACCCGAGTGGGTGGAGGACTTTTTGGGCAGCTTTGAGGTCAAACCTGTTTCCCGGCCTTATAGCCCCAGGCATGCTAGCTCCCTGCCTCCCAATTCCCAACCTGGCACCATACGCCTTGGTGGGTTCCGTCTGGAGTCAAGCCGTGCTTCTGCCCCAGTTCCTGCTCCTGTCCAGGAGTCGTTTTCTGGAACTCGTCTGGCTTTTGGAGGTCCACGGAGCCTTCAGGCGCAAGTCCAGGCTAGCAGCCCGAGCCCCAAGAGCCATGATTCCGGTCCCAGTTCTGGCCCCAGCGGCCATGGTTCCGGCCCCAGCAGACATGGTTCCATGCTCCAGTGCCGGCCAAGACAGCCATGGTTCCGTGTTCCGGTTCTGTGCCCAGCAGCCATGGTTCCGGCTACAGAACCGGCCCACACAGCCATGGTCCTAGCCCCAGTCCTGGCCCCAGCAACCATGGTTCCAGCCCCAGTACCGGGCCCAGCAGCCATGGTTCCGGCCCCAGTTCCGGCCCCAGCAGCCATGGTTCCGGCTTCAGTACCGGCCCCAGTAGCCATGGTCCCGACTCCAGTTTCGGCTCCAGAACTGGCTTACCGGCCAACGCCAGCTCCCCGAGTCCTGTCGGCGTACCGGCCGACTCCAGCACCTCGTCTCCTGTTGGCTCTCCAGGCAACGCCAGCTCCCCGAGTCCTGTCGGCATACCGGCCGACTCCAGCACCTCGTCTCCTGTTGGCTCTCCAGCCCACGCCAGCTCCCTGTGTCCTGTCGGCGTACCGACCGACACAAGTTCCCTCTCAAGTCCCCTCTCAGGTCTCTTCTCGAGTCCCCTCTCAAATTCCCTCTCTGGTCCCCTCTCGAGTCTCCTCTCGAGTCTCCTCTCGAGTCCCCTCTCGAGTTCCCTCTCGAGTCTCCTTTCAAGTCACCTCTCAAGTGTCCTCTCGAGTCCCCTCTCGAGTGTCCTCTCGAGTCCCCTCTCGAGTTCCCTCTCGAGTCTCCTCTCGAGTTCCCTCTCCAGTCTCCTCTCGAGTTCCCTCTCGAGTCCCCTCTCGAGTCACCCCTCCAGCTCCCTCTCGAGTCACCTCTCGAGTTCCTACTCAAGTCTCTTCTCTAGTCCCTACTCAAGTGCCACTGGAGGTTCCGCTGGGGGTCCTGCCAACTCCATGTCCTGTCTCGTTGGGGGTCCCGCCGACTACTCTTCTGCCGGGGTCCGGCCAACCCTATGTCCTGTCCCGTTGGGGGTCCCGCCGACTGCTCTTCTGCCGGGGATCCTGCCAACCCTATGTCCCGTGCCGTTGGAGCCCCCGCCGACGATTCTTCTGCCAGGGGTCCTGCCAACCCTATGTCCTGTCCCGTTGGGGGTCCCGCCGACTGCTCTTCTGCCGGGGGTCCTGCCAACCCTGTGTCCTGTGCCGTTGGAGGCCCCGCCGACGATTCTTCTGCCGGGGGTCCTGCCAACCCTATGTCCTGCGCCGTTGGAGGTTCCGCTGGGGGTCCTGCCAGCTCCATGTCCTGTCCCGTTGGGGGTACCGCCGACTACTCTTCTGCCGGGGGTCCTGCCAACCCTGTGTCCTGTGCCGCTGGAGGCCCCGCCGACTACTCTTCTGCCGGGGATCCTGCCAACCCTATGTCCCGTGCCATTGGAGGTTCCGCTGGGGGTCCTGCCAGCTGCATGTCCTGTCCCGTTGGGGATCCCGCCGACTACGCTTCCGCTGGGGGTCCTGCCAACTCCATGTCCTCTCCCGTTGGGGGTCCCGCCGACTACTCTTCTGCCAGGGGTCCTGCCAACCCTATGTCCTGTCCCGTTGGGGGTCCTGCCAACTCCTGTTGGCTCTCCAGCCCACGCCAGCTCCCTGTGTCCTGTCGGCGTACCGACCGACACAAGTTCCCTCTCAAGTCCCCTCTCAGGTCTCTTCTCGAGTCCCCTCTCAAATTCCCTCTCTGGTCCCCTCTCGAGTCTCCTCTCGAGTCTCCTCTCGAGTCCCCTCTCGAGTTCCCTCTCGAGTCTCCTTTCAAGTCACCTCTCGAGTGTCCTCTCGAGTCCCCTCTCGAGTGTCCTCTCGAGTCCCCTCTCGAGTTCCCTCTCGAGTCTCCTCTCGAGTTCCCTCTCCAGTCTCCTCTCGAGTTCCCTCTCGAGTCCCCTCTCGAGTCACCCCTCCAGCTCCCTCTCGAGTCACCTCTCGAGTTCCTACTCAAGTCTCTTCTCTAGTCCCTACTCAAGTGCCACTGGAGGTTCCGCTGGGGGTCCTGCCAACTCCATGTCCTGTCTCGTTGGGGGTCCCGCCGACTACTCTTCTGCCGGGGTCCGGCCAACCCTATGTCCTGTCCCGTTGGGGGTCCCGCCGACTGCTCTTCTGCCGGGGATCCTGCCAACCCTATGTCCCGTGCCGTTGGAGCCCCCGCCGACGATTCTTCTGCCAGGGGTCCTGCCAACCCTATGTCCTGTCCCGTTGGGGGTCCCGCCGACTGCTCTTCTGCCGGGGGTCCTGCCAACCCTGTGTCCTGTGCCGTTGGAGGCCCCGCCGACGATTCTTCTGCCGGGGGTCCTGCCAACCCTATGTCCTGCGCCGTTGGAGGTTCCGCTGGGGGTCCTGCCAGCTCCATGTCCTGTCCCGTTGGGGGGTACCGCCGACTACTCTTCTGCCGGGGGTCCTGCCAACCCTGTGTCCTGTGCCGCTGGAGGCCCCGCCGACTACTCTTCTGCCGGGGATCCTGCCAACCCTATGTCCCGTGCCATTGGAGGTTCCGCTGGGGGTCCTGCCAGCTGCATGTCCTGTCCCGTTGGGGATCCCGCCGACTACGCTTCCGCTGGGGGTCCTGCCAACTCCATGTCCTCTCCCGTTGGGGGTCCCGCCGACTACTCTTCTGCCAGGGGTCCTGCCAACCCTATGTCCTGTCCCGTTGGGGGTCCTGCCAACTCCTGGTCCTATTCCGTGGGGGATCCTGCCGAGGCCTGTCCCACCGGCTCCGGTTACTGCCCGGCCTCCGGAGCTGTCCCGTCAGCGCCTTCCTGCCCGTCCTCCGGAGTTGTTCCGTCGCCGCCTGCTTCGCCCTTACGCCTGGTCCCCTGAGAACCGCGGTCTACGCCTTCGAGCCCGGCCCCCTGAGTGACGCGGTCTTTGCCCTCGAGCCCGGCCCCCTGAGAGCCGTGGTCTTCGCCCTCGAGCCCGGCCCCCTGAGTGCCCGGCCCCCTGAGAGCCACGGTCTTCGCCCTCAAGCCCGGCACCCTGAGTTCGCCCGCTGTGGCCTTCGCCCCTCCATGGTCTCTGCCTTGCCCCCAAGCCGTCCGCCCGAGACCCCCACCATGAACTCTGCCTTGCCCCCGGGCCGTCCGCCCGAGACCCCCACCTTGGACTCTGCCTTGCCCCCGGGCCGTCCACCCGAGACCCCCACCTTGGACTCTGCCTTGCCCCCGGGCTGTCCGCCCGAGACCCCCACCTTGGACTCTGCCTTGCCCCCGGGCCCTCCGCTGTGCTCCTGGGCTGTCAGCCCAAAACCCGTCCTTCAGACCCCCTCCACCCACCCTGGTGGCCCTAGTTGTTGTGTCCCTCCTCCGGACCCCCTCAACCCACCCTGCTTGAGGTTTTGGACTTTTGTGTTTTTTTTGTTTTAGGGACGTCTGGAATCCGACCCTTGAGGGGGGGGTTCTGTCACGATTCTCATGTTATGTCACGTTTTTAGTTTTGTATGTCTAGGTTTGGGTTTATTTTGCTTTTCGGTTCTCCCTGTCTCCCTTGTGTATTGTCTGGTCCCTCTCTCTGTGTTTTTCCTCCTGTCGTTAGTTTCCCTGGTGTGTCTAATTGTCTGATTGTATTCACCTGTTGCCCTTGTGTTTCTCCTCCCCTGCCCGGCTGTTTCTCGTCTCATGATTACCCCTCCCTGTATTTAGTCTTGTCTCTTCCTGTGTTCAGTGTTGGTTCGTCTTTTGTTTGTGACTGAGTTCACCGGTGAGTGTTCTGTTTTGTCCAAGTTATTATTTTATCCTTGAAATAAAGGCAATATCAGTGTAATTTGCATTTGGGTCCTGCTTGCTTCACCCACCGTAACAATTGTGGTTCCACAAGGTTCCATTCTTGGACCATTACTGTTTTCACTGTACATTAATGACTTGCATAATGTATGTCCTGAGTTGAATGTGCAAATGTATGTCGATGATGTGGTCATCTTTGTACATGGGAAAAAGACAACAAATGATCTCATCCTGTCTCTCAAATGCTTTGGAAAAAGTTCAACACTGGCTGAACAACATTTTGTTACAAGCTGGCTCTGCTTGCAACATGAGGACAACAGTTCCACACAGGAGTTGCCCAAAACAAGTATTTATTTACCAACACAGTTGTTACAACCAACAATAAAACTAACACAGGAGCTGTGTCCTGGTGCACCGAGCTGGGCAGATGAGAGAGAGAGTGAGAGCCTGTTCTGCAGCCCTCTTAAATACTGGAACCAAGTGCCACAGGTGAGTCTCATCGATGCTGATTACAAGGAAACACACAGGTTACAACAGCACCACCTCGTGCTGTTGTAACCCCCCCCCCCATAAAAGAAGTGTCCCCAAGACACTGAAACATCCCAACTAATAACAGAGCTTATACTTAGACTAAATTACACATAGCTTACCCGGGTGTAAATGTTACATTATTTTTACCACACACACAGGGACCATCCCATCAACCGCTGGTTTGGGTTCGGTGATTTCCTCGGCGGGGGGCGAACCTTTGTCCGCTTTTTATCAGGGTCAGCAGACTGAAAACTCATCTCTTTCGACTCCACTTCGAGCGATAGAACTATTAACAAAGCACTTATACACTAATAAAGGACTGGCTTACCTAAAGCCAGTTGAGTAGCACTTGAAATGTTTTTGCTCTATGAAACCTGATGTACTTATATGATTCTGTTTTCTTCAAGTTTTTATTTTGTTGGTCGAACGCTTTGGATAAAAGCGTCAGCTAAATGCAATGTAATGTAATGTAATGGATGACTGGCACTCCCGGAACAGGCAAAGATGGCCGGACTCCCATGGCAACCTCACCCTGCCGTAAATCACAGGACAACACCAACCGATGCTTTGGAGCAGACAACAATGGCATCCCCATTCCCCTAGACAATACACAACTTCCAGTGTCAGTTACCGAGGAAAATGAAAGAACACCCTCAGTTATGTACGAATCGATAGCACCCGTGTCTCTCAGTATCTTAACGAGGATTTTTTTTTCACTTCCTTGCAAAGACACATAACCCTCACGTATGAAAGGGGCATAGCCTGGATCAATTTCATCTGCCAACTGGGAGGGGCGAGGTTTCACCTCTTGCAGGGCTGGTCCGAAGTTAGAAACCGCAGCAGCAACTGGTTGCGGGGTAGTATAGAGTTTAACCGCAGCTATAGCCTCATCCCTAGCAACCTTGTGGGCAGTATGGAGCTTAACTGCAGCTATAGCCTCATCCCTAGCAACCTTGTGGGCAGAAGCTGCAAGGGCAACAGGCCTGGGAAACTGGACATTTTGGAGTCCCTCGGTTTTCGCAAGTACTGGGCATTCCTTTTCCCAGTGACCTTTACCCAAACAAAAGTTGCAAGTACTTAGATCTACTTTATCCCTCCAGCCATGCACGGACTTTTGCTCCGACCTTAACACTTCACCCTCTTTACCTCTGGGGTCACCAGACCAGTTATTTCTGCTCCCCCAGTCAAATCTCTCCCCTGAATAAAACTTGTGTGTTAACGTGTATTCATCAGCTAACACCCCGGCGTCTGTTACATTTTTAACCTTATGCTCATTCAGGTACGTAGCAACGCGTTCTGGAAGGATATCTTTGAATTGTTCAAGAAGGAACAGTTCCCTCAAATCATTAAGATTTACTACTTCGGAAGCCGTGACCCACCGATTAAATTTCATCGTCAGCTCCCGAACAAGTTCCACATAGGTCTGTCCTTCTGACTTCCTTATCTTCCTGAACTGCTGACGGTAGGCCTCAGGCACCAACTCATAAGCTTTTAGCACTGCAGTCTTTTCCCTTAAGTAATCTTCACTGTCAGCCATACTGAATGCAGAAAATACTTCTTGAGCCCTACCAGTTAACACACACTGTAATAGCAATGTTTTCTCCGAATCAGACCACTGTCGTCTTTGGCTAAGTCGCTCAAAAAGTCCAAAAAAAGAATCTACAGTCTTCTCCTCCAATTTCGGTAACAGCCTCAAGTTATAAGCTACATCAAAAGTTGCTGGGGACAGCCCAGAAGAAAGCTTACCCTCTTGGATGAGGTCCAACTTGTAACACTCTTGTTGCAATTCAGCTTCCCGCACCACTGTAGTTAACCTTAAACGATCCATCTCAGTTTCCTGTTCACGAGCTCTAGCCCGGTCCTCACGAGCACTTGCTCGTTCCTCATGTTCACTGTCTTGTTGGTACTGCAGCATCATTATTTCCTTTCTCTGTTCAAATGTCATTTCACCAAAGTCAAACAAAAAAAAACCTGCACTTCTCTGCCGCTCTGGACTTATAGCTGCCTTCTCAGCCAACTCATCCTCGGAACCATCATCGACAGCCACTGCTGGCCGAACTTCTTGCAGTACCAACTGGGCCTGTAACGTAGTCACTATGGTGTCTTTACGACCCTACTTTGGAACGTCTACCTCAAAATGCTCTGCAATTTTTAACAGTTGGTCTTTAGTAAATTTTTCCAGCAGTTCCACACTGGGACACTTTACAAAATCTGTCAATGTAGCCATGATTATGCAAACTCCCTTGAACCTGGTGCACAGACACCTAAAGAAAAAAATGTATATATTTTGTTTAACTCTGGAATACCTCTCACCTAGCTAACTGCCTACCCAATACTAACTATCTTGTCTCACCCTAGTCTTCATGCATGCCACGACAGGTGTAGCACTTGAAATGTTTTTGCTCTATGAAACCTGATGTACTTATATGATTCTGTTTTCTTCAAGTTTGTATTTTGTTGGTCGAACGCACTTATTGTAAGTCGCTTTGGATAAAAGCGTCAGCTAAATGCAATGTAATGTAATGTAATGTTTTAAACACTTACCCAATGACCCGGTAAAGCCGCAGCGAAGCTGTTACTCACCAAGACAGCCACGGACATGTACCCATGACAAAGATGTCGAATCATGTTTATGCACAAAAATAACAAACAAAAATAATAAACCAACAAGCTCCCCTAAAGGAGATGTTGCTTATGCCTATCAGGAAAGGTAATTCCAAAGCTACTCCTTAATACCCTACACCAGGAACAAACTGTCTACACAATCAAGGCAAACAAATCAAGTAAACAACTATCACCTGGTTCAAATCCCGGACGAGCCCCCATATGTTACAAGCTGGCTCTGCTTGCAACATGAGGACAACAGTTCCACACAGGAGTTGCCTAAAACAAGTATTTATTTACCAACACAGTGGTTACAACCAACAATAAAACAAACACAGGAGCTGTGTCCTGGTGCACCGAGCAGGGCAGCTGAGAGAGAGAGTGAGACCCTGTTCTGCAGCCCTCTTAAATACTGGAACCAAGTGCCACAGGTGGGTCTCATCACTGCTGATTACAAGGAAACACACAGGTTACAACAGCACCACCTGGTGGACAACCACAGGGTTGTCACAATTTGCTTACAGTTAAATGAAAAAAAAACAGTATGCATGATGTTCAGTAAACAACCAGTCAAAATGGAAGGATCCAATGTGTTTTTAAACGGAGCAGAAATAGAACTAGTCCCCCACTTCAAGTATCTTGGAGTCATAATGGACTCGAACTTGACTTTTAAGAAACATGTTAAGAAAGTATCCAATACCATTAAATTCAACTTGCAACATTTTAAACAAATTAGACCTTTCTTAACTGTCAATGCTGCAAAGTCATACCTCCACTGTATGATTATATCCCATATTTAATACTGTTTGACAAACTGGTCGTTTGCTTGTGCCACAAACTTGAAACCTATAGAACAGCTGTACAAGAGAGCTATCAAGGTTTTTGACAGAAAGCCAAATTCATACCACCACTGTACCATCCTTGATAAACACAATTTATTGAGTTTTGAGAATTTTAAGTCTTTTAAAAGTATGTGTTTTTTTTTTATAAATGTTTACATGGACTGGCCCCCCCTCCCTTAGAGGAATTCATCCACAAAAAACACACTGGACGCTGCACTAGGTCAGAAACCAGAGAAGACTGTGAAGTCCACCGTAGACGGACCACTTTCGGACAAAAAATGTTCTATCAATTAAGGGCAGCTCATTGTGGAATAGCCTCCCAACTGAGTTACGGGATTGTCCCACTGTCAATATCTTCAAAGGTCAACTAAAAGAATGGTTGAGAAACAAACAAACGTGCAATCACCGCTAAATGCACTTTAATACAGGGGTATCTCCTCTTGCACTTGATGTAGCTCTTGTATCTTCTCTTGCACTTTATATGGGTTTGCTATCCTGGCTCCAAAATGGTGGAATGAGCTCCCCATTGACATCAGGACGGCAGAAAGCTTACACACCTTCCGGCGCAGACTGAAAACTCATCTCTTTCGACTCCACCTCGAGCGATAGAATTACTAACAAAGAACTGCTAACAGAGTACTTATATACTAATAAAGGACTGGCTTATCTATAGCCAGTTGAGTAGCACTTGAAATACTTGGCTCTATGAAACCTGATGTACTTATATGATTCTGTTTTCTTCAAGGTTGTGTCTTCCTGGTCGAATGTACTTGTTGTTGTAAGTCGCTTTGGATAAAAGCGTCAGCTAAATGCAATGTAATGTAAATGCAATGTAATGTAATATGTCGTAGCTGCTACATTGTACTGCCATGTTGTTAATGCTTGTATATGCTGCTCATGCACTTTCTGCATATCATGTATTTATTGTTGCTATGTATATAAATGTCAGGTTCATGTTGTATGTGAGGGACTACGGATGGAAATTAGCTCAAAGCTAAAATCCGGCATGTTTACGTTTTAAAGCATTATTTGTTAGTGTCCCTCTTCAAATAAACGATTCAGTCGATTTTGATGATTGACATCTCTTTCTAACCGTCAGAGCCAATGGAATCGAGGGAAAGTTCCCCATACACACACAGGTTACCAAATAAGGAGTGATAGTGATGCGTAGAAAAACCGGAAGCTGCGCTAGCCTCTGGTGGCTACCATTAGCAGCTAATTTTTTCTTCTCCGATTTTTGCATAAAAATGGAATTATGGACTATCAATCATTTTTTCAAAGTGACAGACACATTGCTATAACCTATGGATTAACCTTCAGCCGCGTTTTTTCTCGTTTTAATGCCATTGACCACGGCTTTTGATCAGAATAACAGCTAAGGTGAGCATATCTCCGTGTTTTGCTACCTAAAGCTACTCGTGTGTTGTCTGTATTTGCTTCCCCTGTCACGAGTTCAGATCGCTCAGTGATGATCCTTATATTTCTATAATCTGTGGAATCTCAGGCTGTTATCTCAATTCAATTAAATTCAAAACCTTTATTTATCCAGGTGAAATCCCATTGAGATCAATGATCTCTTTTTCAAGGGAAACCTGCAGCAGTAGGTTCCACATGAAGACATAAAAACATAAACAACAGAACAACAAAAGGACATCATACAGCAACATTTACAGGGATTACAATTTACATATCTATCCACATGTACAGGTACCAACAGCTATCTAAGCTTGTTTGTGCAGATCCAATAAGTATATCGATCGGTATAGCTGGAGATCTGTGCTAATGACCTTAATATTATTTTGCCCGTGGCTAATTCAGAGGCTCAGCGTTAGCTTTGAGGTTTTTTAAAAAAGAAAAAAAAAGATCAGTTAGCTGAGTTTCTTCCCGTTACATAGATATGAAACATTGATAGTTTATTAAATCTTAAGAAGCCCTCAGACACTTTTGCTTGCAGATGTTGTGATTTCGGCCCCTTCGGCGGGTCCGTGGGGTTTAAGATGTTTTAATGTGTATACACATTAATATCTGATATATACATTATATATATCATAATATATATGATATACATATATATATATATTAGGGCTGTCAGTCGATTAAAATATTTAATCGCGATTAAAACCATGATTGTCCATAATTAATCGCGATTAATCGCCAAATTAATCGCACATTTTTGATCTGTTCTAAATGTACCTTAGAGGAATATGTTTCAAGTTTTTAATACTCTTATCAACATATGAGTGGACAAATATGCTTTATGCTAATGTTTATTATCATTTGAACAATGACAAATATTCTCATGAATATTAAACAACAACCTCTGAACATTACAAATATTCGCCTCAATTCAACCTTGAACCTCTCTCATACAATACAACAATACAAATGGTGTGTGTGTGTGTGTGTGTGTGTGCGTGTGTGTGTGTGTGTGTGCGTGCGTGCGTGCGTGCGTGCGTGTGTGCGTGCGTGTGTGTGTGTGTGTGTGTGTGTGTGTGTGTGTGTGTGTGTGTTGTGATCGTTGGAGCTATGTGCAACTCAAGGCATATGCTCGAACGGGAGCTGCCTGGACGCTGCAATCATGTTGCGCACTATCCGTGCTGAGTGTGCTGACTTTTCGTACAATGTCCCACTGTCTGGCTGCCTGCATAAAGTCAAGTGCTCGGCGCAGTTGTGGCGAAATGTCGCTCCTCTGTTTTCATTTAAACAGCTCCTTATATCCGTTAGTGCAGCTAGCTAGCACCAGATGTTAACAACAACAATGCATGTAAGGTCTCTCTCTCGCTCGCTCGGGCCACACATACACACACCCTCCTGGTCCTCCCGATGGCCAGTCGGTGCCTGCCGGTGAGCGTGGAAGTGTGGTCTGCCACAAGCGGGCGGCAGGAGCGGGGCTGTCAGCATCAGCTTGTAGATGGTATTTTAAACTCGATAGGCTCTGAAACTACGGGGCGGCCGAGGAAAAAAAATACACATGCGTTAATTGCGTTAAAATAATTAGTGGCGTTAATTTTTTTTTGCGTTAACGCGTTATTAACGTTAACTTGACAGCCCTAATATATATATATATACATTATCAGCTATATTATTATAGCAATATCCTGTATAATTATGTGAAAACATGAATAAAACTACACATCTTCAGATGTTATACATACATAAGTGTCCTACACTAATAATGCAAGGTTATTATGGCATTGTATGCTGTGTGTTATGTGTAACATCTTCAGAAACTACCTTTCCAACTCCTCATGCAGTTGACTGTTACAGGTCTATACAGGTTCATGGTACAATGCATAAGCTTCAAATCGAGAGACTGAAACTGTATTTTTCTTTACCGTTCTGTTTTAATTTCACAATAAAGTTAATATATATATATAGTAACATTATGTTTGATATTATTATGTTTTATTAACTAGACCACTGGTTTTTTAACCCGCACCGCCTAGTGGTTAAAGTACGTTATTGAATTTTGTTGTTGAATATGTTATATTTGATGAATACATTTAAATATTGAGAGTAGCCTACATAAGAAATAGGGGGAAAGTAGAAGGTCAATGATAGAAATATAGAATAGAAAATATCAAGAAGATACTGTAGTGATCTCTATAATAAAACAGTTTAGTGCAGGACGTCCAAATATACTAATAGGAGGATGTGCAAAACAGACAAACTAATAAGGCTTTATTCAAACATTAAAGAATACTTTAAGTTAAGGTCTTCTTTTGAATAAGAACTGGGGGGGGGGTGCTAGTGGAGCATGCTCATCATGAACTGTGAAGCCTGTGTACTCTTCCAAGCCCCCAGGAAGTGCGCCGGACTCAGATGAAAATATTCGTGGTGGCCAAACGTTAGTACTACACTTCCGTTTGGTTGCCAGGCCCGGAAACACTTTTTCCCATTGACTTACATGGGGAAAGAGTGGTCTTTAAATCGTTAGATAATTTTTTTTAAACTAAATAAACAACCCAGTATGAAGTTGTAAAAATGTGCTAATAACGTTATTCTGAGAGTTATTTCCCTCTGCATTATGAACGTGCATCTAACCCACGGGACCGTGCCGCCCGGCACGTTCATGTTACGTGTTCAGCACTACATGCGTTTATCTTTACCCATGGATGCACAATAACAACGGACCCATATCGCCTTACTGCCATCCCACGGAGCTGTAATAATGGATATATTGCACATGTTTGCTGGAATTCATCATTTGTAAAATATTATACTACATGGGCTGTATGATTAAATCTTGTACCGTAAATGTTGTATTAAATAAAGTTAATATTACCGACGTTAGATTAACGTCCCTGTAGCTTATTATTGCACTAAGAAGCTTATTGCACTGTACTGTATATATATACAGTGCAATAATTCTTTCATGCTAAATGAAGCTCTGTTGCTTGGATATCACTAGATCCTGTTACAGCGTAATATAAGTACATAACGATTGATGTGTACATTAGCATAATTACTAGCTAGCCGCTAGCTGCCGCCTCGTTAATATCAAATCCATCACCCTACCATGCTGTCATGAACGTGCGGTGCTGTTACGTGTACGCAAATTGACGTGCTTGATGTGAACGAGCATTTTGGTTAAAGTTGTGCATGCGCTATGAGCGCACATACGGGTACTTCTCAGGCATGCCGGGTAATCTGTGACTTTTCACTCTCTCTAAAGTTGGGCCATTTTATCATCATGTGCTAATGAGCAACTCTCATAGGAATGAATGAGGACCCGCCTCCCACGCTGTATCCAGTTCTTATTATACATCCATGTACTCTTCACGCTAACGAAAGATCACTTCTTCTTCAGGGCAGGGAAGGCTACGAAGTACTACTGTCCCGCAGCTGCTGCCTCTCTGTTGGACTCCGGTAATGCACATTACTCATGAGACTTTTTTTTTTTTTAAAGTGCCTTACGTTAAATTCGGGGCTTTTCAGAAAACATCCGGGGCTTGATCCCAAGTAGCCACCCCCTAGCGCCACCAGTAATGCAATAATATACTGGATGATAAGTTACTCTGAAATGAGCCATTGGAGGAAGTGAATACAAAAAAATAATTGCTCAAGATTGCACTAGAAAGGAACTTTACACCACTTACTACGAATGTATTTTCTTAACTGAGTTACACATAACAATGCAGTTTCAATGAAATAATTATCCAATGTTGAGGAATTTTAGGTCATTATAGCATGAGATGTTGTTGAGTGTCATTTTAAATATAAACCATGTTCTAATTTATATAGTGAAGCTATTATTTTGGATGATTTTATCCGGCCAAGATGTGGCGCAGGGTTACCAGTTGGCAACAAATGGGGAAATCTCTTTAATCGCAGACAATTTACAAGAGAGAAAAATAAGCTTCAGTTTAAGTCACACACTCATAGTTCTCAAAAGAACTGCAGAGTGAATCATCAAAGGAAAGCAAGAAGTCACAGGGAAAGGCAGAGCTAATGATACATGTATGTAATCACATGTAATTATATGTGTGGTAGGGAATTACTGTCTTGTGGCAACCATCTCCTTTAGCCTAAAAATGAAATCAAAGTATAACCTCTTCAGTAAGTTCAGGTTTGGAGAGCAGGTTTAAGGTTATCGTTCCTTAATGCCACATAAGTAGAGAAAGATTAAAAAAGAACCACATCATAACCTATTTTCTGGCTTCTTCTTTCAATTAAACTTATTTTTTAATTTGTGATAGACGTGAAAAAACACAAAGCGGTTATTGTCCTGCACTCATGCTGTCCTCTGCCAAATTTCCAAAACATTTGAGCTTTTCCCCTTATTTTTTCATACCTTTTCAAGCAAAACCACATATTGTCTCTTAAGGTCCGACGAGAATGCTTCATACATGTCTCCCTGAGGCATGTGCTATATACTTTTGCTTGTTTAAATCAACGAGACCAACAAAAACCCTGCAGAATGGATACAAATTAGCTTTTCAGTCCAAAGACCTGGCCCCTAAATTGGAGAAACACAGTTTTTCCTCTCTGGTGACTTGATTACATGACAGATTCACTTCCACCATGCAGACATATTTTACATGACACTGACATCTCACGTTGATGATCTTGATACCTATGTATGAGCAATGGAAAGCCATTTATTTAATGTCACAAACTGGAGCCAGGATGCTAAAAATCCACAGGGACCCCAGTGAGATGGAAAAGGTACTGTATTCACTCCAATACAAATATGAATTATGTAGTATACACACCATTATTCTTTTACATTTTACATATTTGACTTGTTATCTTGACTAAACTACTAGCCAAATATAACAAGCCAAAAGCACTCAAAGCTCTTTTTCAATTGTATTCAATTTTTTTGGTCCCTTGGGGGTAGCACAAAAAATATGTTTACAGAACAATTACATATTATCACCTCATAAAGCTGATAAGGTCATGTATGTTTTTGTTTTGTGTGTCTCCTGTTAGGTCCTTGGCAGGTAACAGAGTAGGTTATTTTTACAAAAATGATTTGTCTGTTTCTGCTAGAAGAAACAATAACGACCTTTAAGATGCGAAAAGGTTCTGCAGATCTGATGGAAACTTCATAACTCTCTGGAAGTGATTTGTGTCTTAATACGTGAAGACTACAACTTATTCTGTTTCTCTTGCACTCTAACATGCACAAAAAGCATACACGCGCCGATACCAACATACAATATTTGTGTCTGTTTTGTTTATCTGAGCACCATGCTACACACACTTAAACATGCAGAAAGAGCATGAATAGATTTCACGTCCACCCTCTCTCACTTCTGAATTAGGTAGATTTTTGTGATGCAGTCGAGTTTTTGTGGCGTGCAAAGAACAGCTTAGATGTCACCATATATCTTCCTGATCTCTCTGGCTCCACTCTGGCCTCTTGCTACCTTTAGGTTTTACTTAAAGCACCACCAAATGTCTAATTTAGAGCCAGGCTTATGGAAATTGGACTTAATATACTGCTTGCCTTTTCTCCCAGAGTGCCTTTACAGCCCCTCTCTAAATGGGGGACATAATTCAAAAGAAAAGGTGTTTGGCCAAAGCCAGAGGACTGACAAATGTGTGTTGAACATGTGACATGACATCTTGCTCCAAAACAAATGTAAAAATTGAAGTATGTCGGGATTTTTCCAGCAGATTGTGCATGTACAACACTTTTCATGTAGAATTGGCAGTTTAGGCACAGCTCAACTTCTAGCAAATTAACTGGCTTCAAAAAGACCTTATTAATGTCTTGGATTTGTTAAGACTTTTGCTATAACAAATGACAGTTCAATCCAAGATATAAAATCCTGTATTTTTATGTGAAAATAAATTAGGGCTCTTCATAACAAAAATATTGGACCAATGTGTGTAAGTTTTCCAAACAAAGTGCCATTACAGAGAGAGAAAATATCTTCTGTTGTTAAGCCCCATCTTCTGTTGTTAAGCCCCATAGCCCTCGCCGGCGGGGGCTACTAACATAACTGAGAACTGTAGCGGATATGACCGTTATCGTCCTTGTGTGGCTGGGGACTAAGCTAACTGACTATATGAACCATTTTTACCGAAACAAAACACAAGTCTCACAAGAAGCAATGAGCCCTGAGCGAAAAAATGCTAACGCACTTAGCACTGAACTCTAGGTATAAATCGATCGATATACTTATCGGATCTGCACAAACAAGCTTTGCTAGCAAGCTGAGATTCCACAGATTCTAGAAGTATAAGTATCATCACTGAGTGATCAGGGGCCTCATTTATAACGCCGTGCGTAGGATTCACGTGGGAAGGTTGCTTACGTAGTAGAAATTCAAAAAATAGGTACAGAAATGTTCCGACATTTTCCGATTCACCAAACATTGCGCACAGCTGGATTGGTTTCCCTTTATAAATCACAATTGACTCGAAATGCGGAGCAGCTTTTGCGGGCTTCACGTAACGCCCATATTTGCCTATAAATAGTCAAAGAAACGCCCATTCATTCATTCTGACTGACTTTATGAAGAAGATCGCAGGAAATGACGACAGAACAGCTAAAAAAGACATCTCACACCGTGTCAGATTTTGGTTATTTTGGGGAGGTGGAGATAAATCATATTGTTTGGTGGATGCAGTTTGAACCAGAGTAGCATCATGGAGGTCGGATCGTCACCAAAATAAATAAAGAAATGGCCCGAAAAAGGTTAATGACAAAAACAATACACATAGCCTTCCTCAGGCAGTGTGTTTGTACCGGGGACAGGACACACCCCCTTGATGAGAAACTGTAAGAAGTGAACGGGGAATCCCCCCGGTGTGGAGTCATGACGACTGGATTTGAATTATGTTTTTGTATTTGGTGGTTTGTGTTCCAGCTGTCGATCAGCTGTGCGCAGCGTCTCCACTGCAGCAACTCTATATCCACCAGTTAAAGGAAATACAACTAATGTGTTGTTATATTAGCTGTACAATTTACCACATATGGTGTTCTTAGTTTCCATACCTCCTGTGTTTTACGAGCGACTTATCAAGTCTTGGCAAACGGCATAAAACATGATTAAACATGATAGTATAAAACCATGCTCGTATCTTCAACCTAGCCTATAGAAATGCAAAACGGCGTCAGTTTAGACGTAATTCTGTCCTTCTGCTTACCGCATCCTCATTAACATATCCGTATTCATTTATTTCTCCAAGTTATGTTTTTGTGTGCACTGAGCAGTCGCAAACAGGCGTTTGTTTAATCATTTTAAGATTGGCTTTAATCAATGTTTGAAAATGAATTCTTCATATATGATAAATGAGAGGTAACATTGTATTTATGGTATTATTTCCACATATTTCTCTCCATTTCTCTCCATTCTGCCAACGGTGTCGCAGTTTCTCGTCTCTCCCGTTTTTGTGCTTAGTGCGTACGCATGGGTTTGCGTGGAGGACCGCACTTTTTCCCGTCAAGTTAGTATTTTATAAATCGCAAACATTGCGTAGAAACTGGCATACGCCATTTTTTGAGCGTATATCCCTTTATAAATGAGGCCCCAGAACTCGCGACAGGGGAAGCAAAACCGGACAACACACGACGTAGCTTTTGGTAGGAAAACATATGCTCACCTTTTGCTGTTATTATGATCAAAAGTTGTGTTTAATGGCATTAAAACGAGAAAAACGCGGCTGAAGGTTAATCCATAGGTTAATCCAATGTGTCTGTCACTTTGAAAAAAATATTGATAATCCATAATTCAATTTTTATGTCAAAAACTGAGTTTTCATATTAGCTTCCTGTTTTGGTTACGCGTCACTCACACTCCTTATTTGGTATCGTGTGTGTGTAGGCTATATGTGGAATTTCCCCTCGATTCCATTGGCTAAAAAGAGGTGTCAATCATCAAAATCGAGGGGGGCCAGAGATAGGTAAAATCCACCCAAATGACCCCAGAAGTGTTTTTTTTTTGTGCTAAATCTCTCTAAGAAGGTCAAATTTCATTTGTTTTGCATAAAATACTTATTATATGTTATAGTTTGGATTCCTAAAGCTTTTAGTCTACTATCCCATCATTCAAGGGTGGTTTTCACTATAAGTAATGTTTTTTTTTTGGATGGACACAATCATTTACATTTGTTTTACTATGTTCAATCTGAATTTACTTTAAAATAAAATAAATCTATATTGATTCTGACTCTTCTACATCCAACTCACAGGTTTATCATTGCTTTGAGAAAAAATATTATTAATTTGCCCCTTTTAGAAGTGAAGTTATGGTAATTTGTTCTGGGAATGTCATTTTCGAGCCTGAGACCCAGAAAACAGGCTCGGGGCTTAACAGGTAGGAAACTGAACATCAGTGAGTGTGCTGTACATATTTCCAATAACTCTTTACAGTTCATGTCAACATTAAACTAATTTGTGGATAACTTTGGATCCATTAACAGCCCATTTTGATTTACTGTTTGTCCATCTATTCTGCCATAGCACAGTTATTCAAAGGTTGATCTTCAAACACACAACTGATACACGCAAATGCTTTGCATCAAATCACATAAACAAAACATGTGCACTAATAGCCAACGGTCTCTCATCCTCTCTTTGCATTTGAATAAAAATACACCTTAACAATGAAAGAGTGAAAAGGAAAAAAAAAGAGCAGCCCTGAAATGTAAGCTCGTCTCTCCTTGATATCCCTGCCAATTTATTCCGCCTGTCTGTCAGCGCTTCCATCCATCTGTAACATGAAGACAATGATGAAGCTGTCTCTCATTTGGCAGCTGTGTCCTCTTGTCAGGAGCCAACCAACTCCTTTGCATGCGATGCGGACGTCCCAGCCTACCTTGCAGCAGGCCAGTCTTCATATTAAGCAGGTAGAGCTGGTGTAAGACAATCAGTAATAGAGGAGTGAAGTTAGTTGTAGCGGTAGGAAGGGGAGGGGTGAGCATGAATTATTCCAAGTGTGTTTTTGAACAGTGTTGATATCTGCATACAACTATGCAATCAAACCAGCCCCGAGCTGCTGTCAAGACCGGCAGTCAGTAACGCACAAGACTGGATCTGACTAATGCGTCTAAACCAGAGACGGTGCCAAAGAATAGAGACGACAACAACAAAGCCTGACAAAAGGCCAGCAATTCATTACACCTTCTGATAAATATGCCTACAGGAAGAAAAAGTACACACCTACTGTAGCAATGTCTGAAAACAATCCTCATATCCGCAGCATAAAGTCAATCAGACTGCAATCATAACAAAATAGAAAGCAGGTGACATCTAGCAGAAAGGTTAAACTTTGGTTAACCTGTGTAACTATACCCTGCTTCAACATATAGTGTTGTTCATTATTATTCATTCTACCGTGTTGTGTACTGTTTTTATTTTGTTCCATGCTAAATGCTTGTAGCACTTCAGGATCTGAACTCAGATATGAAGTGCGTTATAAATTAAACCCATTATTATTATTATTATTATTATTATTATTATTAGGTACTACAGTCTTGCACATAAGCTCTTTGTTTTCTATTGTTCTGCTATTTGATTTATATATCTATTTTGGTACCCACATCAAAAAGACGTGCGCTGCTGATCTCTGAACAGCTGAGCGGACAGGCTTTGTTGAAGTTCACCTTCAGGGATGTTTATGAAGTGAAGAGAGAGATTTACACCTAATCTTCTTCGGTCATTATATTACGGCTCAAGAAGGGAATTCACACCCTCTTTTCTAATCGCTCAAACCCTCCAGTGCTTCAATTGGCCAGCACAAAGACACGAGCATAACAACATCTCGTCTACCTTGCTGAGACCCGATGTACAACATGTCCTCTGACACTCAAAGGAGGAAGTGGTGATGGATGGTCCGAGCAACTGACAAAACTGATGGAGACACTTTCTCATGTGGTTGTGGAGATGCTTTCATCAACCGCAGGAGGTCACTAATTGGACCAGGGAAGAAGATACCATAGGGGATAACTGGACTTTGCTACATAAACTCCACCAGAATATAAATACTCTTCAGTGTGTATTTCCAAAGAGACTGAGATTCAAAGACATGCGCTCACACAGAGCAAGGTTAAACATCCACTGTGTAGCGTTAAAAAGCTGTTGCCTCATGTTGGTCAAAGTAGTAGGTTTTTATGCTATACAGCAGGGGTCTCAAACTCAAGGCCCGGGGACCAAATCCGGCCCGCGACTTCGTTTTATGTGGCCCTGCAAGAGCTTGCAAAGAATATAATACGTTTATTATACGGTTACATGCCACTTTACAGAAGCAGGTTGCCCATAAACTACATGTCCCACAATGCATCTCGTTGTGTGACATGCGCACTGAAGAGACTTGCAATTATTTGCCCTGGACTATCCGATAATAATCCAATTCAGAGGCAATATTGTAATATAATACATTATTTTATATATATATTATATAGTTATATATTTTATATATATATTATAAGCCCTTTGAGTGCAACCTTTATGCGAATTTGGCCCGCGATGAAATTGAGTTTGACACCCCTGCTATACAGGGAACAAAACAATACAAAACCTTAGGGATGGTCATGTTTGTTAGTCGGCCCACAACTTTGGTTATGATTGAAACATGGATTTTGAAAGATATGTTCATTTACCACATATGGTTCGGGTGTCCACATACTTTCGAAAATGTAGTGTAGACAGACAGACCTCTGACAAGGTCACAGATAAAAAGGCAGACACAAGAGATAGAAGTGCCTGATTTATTGATGACAATGTTGAGAAGTGATGGATCTGGGAATGGAGGGAGCATTCCTTGTAGAGAGAAAAACTGAAATGTGAAGGAAAGTAGAACAAGAAAGGAAACAGTAGAGACAGTCAGACATGAACATCAGAGGACATTTTTTAAAGTTAAGAAAAAAGTGGAAGAAAGCCTAGCAAATATGTTTGATGAATAGATGGCAGAGGTCTAACAAAAGACAGTAAGAGTGACAGAAAGAAGAAGAAAATGGGAGAAAGAAAATCTGAAAAAACAGAAGAGGGATTAGGGAAGGAAAGAGGGAGAAGGCAGAACAAAGTCGCAAAATTGAAAGAAAGAAGAGATAAAGGGAGAAGGAAAGAACATAAGAAAGACAGAAGCGATACAAAATAGGGCAGACACACATCGACGAGAGAGAGGGAGATAAAGAAAGACGGAGTGGTGAGGAGGAAAAAGGAGAAAACAGATTTTCTAAGCCAGCCAGGAGGAGAGTGCCAGCTGTGTTTATCTGACCTCTGACCTCAAGGCCACTCCAATCTCTACAAGACCTCAGTGTGACTTGCAGGCGTACACACACACACACACACACACACACACACACACACACACACACACACACACACACACATACACACACACACACACACACACACACACACACAGTACAGCTGCAGACAGTGGATTACTGAAGCACTACTCTACCTGGTTAAAACAGAGAAAAGGTTGGAAACTGAAGCAGGAAACACACCTGGACAGCACATGTTGACTCTAGTCTGTTTTTTTTATCAAGTCTCATCCTCAGACTATTATTCTCTTCAATGTTAAGTAATTAGTATAGTCAGTTGTATCTCTCATTGTGTTTCTCTAAAGTCTTTCTGCTTATTGTGCAAGAACAGCTCCCTAATCCTTTAGCCCTGGCCTCTGGCAATCAGCTCCTCTCACAAGCCAGACACACACACACACACACACACACACACACACACACACACACGCACACACACACACTGTGTAGGCCAGATCAAAGCCTGACATCCTGCACAGACCCCCTCTACACAATGAAATATGTCTCTGGGCCTCTTTTTCTCATTTTTCTCCTCATCTTTCGTTCTCCCTCATTTTTTGGCCTATCACTGTGCGTCTCCTCTGTCCCCAAATCTCTGTTTCTCTCCCCCCCCCCCCTTTTTCTTTAGCTCTGTATCTCTTTTTCTGTCCCCGTGAAATATGTCCAGCTGGATTGAGCTTCTTCCTCCTCAGCACTCAGCTCACCAGCCCAAGAGAGCGAAAGAGAAGCAGCTGGTTTTACACAACAAGTGGAAGGACAGATGGATTGGGGGATCAGGGTAAGGGCAAGGGGGTAAATGGGAAAGGAGATATGGGGAGTGAAAGATGGAGAAATATGGAGAAGGTGACAGTGGAAGAGTGGAAGATGGAAGAAAAAATAACAGACAAGAGTTACTGTTGTGGGATATTTTGATGGTAGATATCAGCCAAGTACCCACTGTAAGAATTAATTAAATAATGGATTAATCCACACCTCACAATGTACACCCACTTAGTTGCCATATATTAAAACTAGACCTTGAAAATATTTGGTTACTTGAGATAGATTATTCCTAGTTTGGAAAGTTAGGAAGCATGGTTAAATTACTAAAATTCCTAAATGTAATTGTAAACTGGGATACAGATATCAGATATAGGAAGTTTCTGTAATGAGGCGCAGGACATAAAGCAATTTGTTTACATTCTAATGTTAAAAGACAGTGACTTGTAAGTCAAACTTTTTTTGAACAAAGAGTTGTTGTTTTGGGCCTTCAACATTTAGCAACTTGCAAGATACATTTAGTACATTTTCTGCTTCTGGTAATAGAGACTGTAATCGGGCCCGTATTTTCTTTTGCAAATTAGCATTACAGTAATTTCTAGGTTTTTCCCAGCTACACAGAAAGTTACATGTTGAACAGTTGGTTTGTTCAAGGACTGAGCTTTCCAAAGACCAAGACAGAAACAGAAAATATAAATTAGAGCTCCTGAAGTGCAGAAATCACACACCCACAGAGCAAAAGACGAAGATAAGAGGCTGAAATATGCAGATATGAATAGACAATGGGGTTAAAGCTAAGTGCTTCTCAGGCAGCAGAACAAGCAGTTTGTTTAGTTTAAACAGAAGACAAACTACTTAGTAAGCGTTGCCAACAACAACAATCATGGCTGAAGAGAGAGGAGCGCCACCTCTCATATACATAATTTCCAAGAAAAGAAATAGCAGTCCTGAATGAAATAAATGACAGATATCTTTGGGATTAGCACATTAAACTCACACTCGCTCACCACAGAAGAGAACACTGACATCTATACTTAACATATTAATTTGGCATTTGAGGATTAGTTTAGTAAATTACAGTGACGACTATTGACTGCTAGATAGTGCTTTGCCTGTTAGCACACCCGTTCTGGGAATGAGTCACAGCATTATACTTCTCAGACTGAGACAAACAGAGATTACTGGGTTTACCTACTGCCACACAGGTAGACACTCTGTCAAACACACACACACACACACACACACACACACACACACACACACACACACACACACACACACACACACACAGCAGTCAAAGCTTTAAGACACAAACAATGAAATACAATTACCAAAGGCATGGACATGTATCCCGTACTGTACAATGAAAAAATCTGCTCCTCTATTTAAAGTTTTTGTTGGGTTTATTTAGCATGTTAAAAGAGCTACTGTATCACATCCAAAGACACATGAGTTAAAAATGTAGCTTTGCCGTCGTGAAAAGCTATGTGGGTTTCATGAGCAACTTGAGCATACATATTTCAATTTTTTTATTTCTAAACCATTGGATTATGTTTTTATAAATATTGTAAAGACAAAAAAATGTACTGTAAGTAATACATTTTGTGACCCTTTTTCTTCCCACACAGCGCTCGCAATGTTTTAGCATACTCTGAGATTAACTGGTTTGTTTTAAATTTGGTACAGGTACAATCAAAATTAGCCCTTTTTTGGCAGAGGAACATGTGCTTAAAACATTTCAACATTACCTAGCCAACAGCTTTACAAAATTGTCTGTGGACCTGATGACATTATGATGCTCATTGAATTCTTTATTTTTATTGTTGGGTAATGTCCTAATGTTAATGTCGTAAGTCAATTATTTATTTGAAGGGAGTACTCCTTCAATAGTTTTCTCCTATTATTGGACAGATGGGGTCACCCTGCCTTGCTGACAACATTTGTATTAGTCTGGATTTTGAAAGCAGAGTTATAGTGTCCTCAGGGTTGTTTCAGAGCCTTTGTTGCACTTACAAAAACACCTGGTGGAAACAATGGCACCCTGTAGAATACTAAACATTAAAACAGCGAAAAATAAAAGACACTAGGTGCGCCTTGGTAACCCAAAGGTTAAAATACTTGTCACCAGGGGCGCCGTAAGGGGGTGAAAAATTAGGACGATTCTAAGGGCCCGTGACTGACAGGGGGCCCAAACATCTTTAGAACATTAAGAAAACAATTTTAAGTAACCTTTCATCAATCATCAATAATTAACATTAATTAAACTTACGATTCATTTAAATTATTTTCTTCCAAAAGTTAATTATCCAAAGCATCGAACAGCCCCCTCTATTTACATGTAATGGTTTGGTCCTGCCTCCAAATGCTGTGCGGCACCGGCCATTTCTAGCAGAGAGTGAGAACATGTGAGGCAGGGATGCTAGTACTTATGTGAGTGCGATGTCTCAACGACTAAAAAAGTCAGGCTTTCAAGAAAGAAAAGAAAGAAGAGAAAGAGAGAGGGACTAAAGGGCGACGGTATGTCACCCAGTTTTTCAAAGAAAAGGTGGGTGTGGTCCATGAGTGGTGGAAATGAGTCTGTTAGCTAAGCGTAGTCCATTGTAAATAATAATTGTAATGTTTTGCTGACATTAAAGGTGGGTTAGGTAAGTTTGAGAAACCGGCTCGAGATACACTTTTTGCAATGAATATCTTAAGTGCTTTGACAAAAAATCCATAAAAAAATGTCATCTGTGGAAGCCGTGGCGCTGTAAAAAGCACGACCAATCATTTTAGCCGGCCTGGCTAAAATAACTGGATGGCCTACCTGCCTGCCAGCCTTCCATCTGTGCACAAACTTATCTCGTGCGCTCATTGGTCATGTGCGCGTTCGTGTGTGTTGGAGGAGGGGCTCTGTAATGGTGCGTTCATCGCTCTAACGGCCTGTCCACACACAGGCATGAAAAAAATCTTGAAAAATCTTGATGCTGGGCGTGTCTGAAGCTTGGCGATTTCACGCGCCCAGGCGACCAACAACCAATCACATGAATCTCCCGCCCCCGACATACAAAGCAATAGCAATGTTAAAACGAAGTAAACTGGATATAAAATCCCCAAACAGGCGAAAACCTACCAGTTTCACCCACTGTCTCTGCCACCTCCCTCCATTCCTGGTTCCTCCGGTTTGTATCCCGGTAAATAGTTCTGGTCGTAAAGAACCGGGTGATTTGCTACCGTTCTCGTTTGGAATATGAGGAAATGAACTGCGGTCTGGCTCTCCCAGCTTGCATGCGGTTTGATTGGCTAGCGCTTGTACTGGCGGGATTTGCATAAACGGGATTTGATTGGTTGATGCCAGCTTCGAAAGCATCGGGAGCATCAAAAGTTGAGCATTTTATAAATGATAATATTGGTGTTAATGTTCACTTTATTTTAATTTAAGAGGTCATGTATATTTAAGTTATATTTATTTTGATTTTTGAATCTTCCATTCAAAAATGTTATTAAAAAGGCATGTACACCATAAAAGATGACTATTGAGGTCTATTGTCAGGAATGTTAGTGTTATATAAAATAGTGAATTCTACTGCAGCAGAATGTTGCACGTCTGCACAGTGTTATATGTTCACCGCTCAGTGTCAGTAAATATTGTGCAGTTAGTATTGGACTACAAGATAGATGCAAGCCTGTACAGATAGTTATTTAAAGTATAAATGAGTCGGTTGGGTTCTGGAGGTGTGGTTACAGCATTGTGCTTGGTTGGTGTGGCCTGGGCCTGGTGGTGGGGCCCAATGTGATATATTTTCATGGGGCCCAAAATCCCTGGCGGCGCCCCTGCTTGTCACATAACTGTAAAATGGCCTACTCCTCCCTTTCTCCATTTCCTGTCTGACATACACTTTTAATACGTCAACTAAAGTTAAAAAAAGTAATACAAAATAATAAATATATAACAATTTCAAGATTATGATATATGTTGGAGCTTGGATTATATCAGTTGTTAAACTTTCTAGTACAAAAGTAATACATGGTATGAAGTTCAAGTCATTAAATCAGTTATGAAACAATTCAAATCAAACTTTAATTAAAAAAGTGGCAATACTAATTACTATTATAACACTATTTTGTATTAATATTGATTTACATGTATTTATTTTATTTAACATAATTGCCATTACACTTTATAATTCCAAGAATGTACAGCCTGATTAAAATAATTAAAGTGTACAATAAAATAAGTTGAACATTTCTAAGTTCTGTTGCTCTTGTAGTGTGTTATATTATATATTCACTATACCTAATGATTCCGATATATATCTAGGCTGCAATATATTTCTTATTTGAAATTCTATTAAAATATCTGTTGTAAAGTCACAAATATATTGCTAATTTCGTATTCTTTTTAGCATCAATGTTAATTTCAAGCCATTTACTAGTAGAGCTTCAAAGTTCATTCTTGACCATACATGTAGAATGCAGTTTGGCTAAAAAGAAAACCCCACCATGGCTAACAACTTTATTAAGAGCTTTCAACCCCATTTGGTCTTGCGATAAGAGTTGATCATATTTAAGGTGGGAGGTGGTAACCTGTCTCTGTTCAAATGTGTTTTTAGCGTTGAATGTCAATGGCTTCTTTAGTCCTTTTTCCAGCCATGAAGAAGCACCTTATATATTATAAGACCAAAAAACATGCATGAAAACTTTGGAAAAAGCAAATATTCGTAATTGTGTGTCAAAACTGTTTCCAAGGTTGAATTTACCTTCAGACTATTATTCTCATTATGATCAAATGACAAAGTATACAGTCGGCTACAGTAAGTGAATGGGATGACTCCATAATAAATGTGCTTGTTTGAGTGGCTCAAATTACACATACCCTAACATATATAGATAGACAAAAAGAAACACACACACACACATACCATTATACACTTACACACCCACCCCTCAACTTAAACCCAATTCCACAGCCGTCTAGTGCATACATTGTCTGCTGCTCCCGAAAACGAATTAGTCACACATGTTTGCATTTGTACACAAACCCGCCCAGCAACAAACACAACAGGCGCTCAGGGTCAAACATGCATGTGCACACCGACACATCAACACACACACACACAGACACACACACACATAAATACACTTGTGTAACGCGCATAACTATACACATCATGTGAGAATGTTTAAATCATCACAAGTGAAGACAAACACGCCAATACATGCACACTCCTCTGCAACATTAACGCACGCACGCACACACGCACGCACACACACACACACACGCACACACACACACACACACGCACACGCACACACACACACACACACACACACACACAACACTACACTGGTGGTCCTGCCTGAAGAAGAGCTAAAGCTCCTTCTCCTTTGTCTCTCGTGGGAGGCCTAGACAAAAGCAACAACCTGACAGGTAAACAAGCCGTCGTGTTTGGGCAGACCTACCTGAGAAAGCCTCTCACCCTTCTCAGCCTCACCCGACACACCCTCCTCCCACCTCTCTCCCACCGTCACCAGCTCCAGTCTGCGGCTTTTTCTCTCCAGACCTTCCTTACTGCATCGTGAAGTCTTCCTCTTTTCCCCCATAATTTTTGCCCTTGTCTTTTAACTTTCCTTTGTAAAATTGAACAGAAACGTTGAGCTTTCAGGAAAGCAGGCCTGACAGACACCGTGTGGCGGCCATATTGGATTTCCATAGACCAGAGCAACAACTGATCGCATTTATGAGCATTCATACATGATAACATAATTCCACAGATGATACTATAATGTACTACCTTTATTACCATGTTTGCTGAAAAATGTCGATTGTAGTGTTAGCCGTGGAAAGAAACGGAGTACATTTACTGTACTAACTAATGTAGCTGCCTCAAGAAAAACTTGAACATTTTATGAAATAATCTGCATTGACTGTGCCTTTTGATAAACTCATATGGTCCATACAAATATGTAATTAGAATCCATGCCAACTATGTCTTTCTACTTTAATGATTTAACTCAAGGCTCAATTCTAGCTCCTCAATATGATTCCTCTGAGATCAATGACCTAATGGTTCTTATACAATGAACATTGTGCCACTTCACACCCCGATAGCGTACACAAATTCACCCCATAACAGGCTGCCATATAACAGGAAAAAAAGATATACTTTAGAAGAAAGAAAAAAAACTAAAAGTGTGATGATCTGCCAGTATGTGCATGACTTCATGGCCACGTCATCGTTTATTCATGGTTGTTAATAGAGGTTAATAAATGTCATAGATGAGTTAATGGCTCTTTTAAAAACCAGGGTTGTTACATCAAAGGCTCTATTAAACCATATTGCATAAAACCACAGATCAAAGTATTTGAATGCCGTTTCAGAGGATTTTCTACCCAAATCCAAAGTTTACACTGTAATGCTTAAGATTTGGATTGTTTTCCTAGCAACTTCAGTCCGTGAACAGCAACACTTCATGTCCATATTGGTACAATCTTTAATATTCTTACAACAATGAGTTTCAAAATTCTTGGGAATCTTTTGGCATGAAATCTGAAATGCATCAACACATATTTGTCAAACCTAAATTATCATAGCAGAGGTTTGATATGTGTATTATTCTGCCTCACATGCAGCTATCTTGAGTGCAAATAGCTTGAACACACACACACAAATACACACTCTGAAGCCGCAAGTCCCTGCCAACTCCAACCTTTTCAACATTTCAAAACATTTGGGAATCAAGGCTCGTAAAGAGAGTCTAATAAAAGCCACCCACACCCACTGTATCACTGGAGTGTATTAGTGTTCCACTGCAACTAAACATTGGGAAGCAGTTTATTCACTCTTCGACACAGCTATACAGATGGAAAATAACACTCACAAACACAGAGAAACAAGGAGGATGATACGACCAAAAGAAAGGCTAACCCAATACGAATCAGGAGAAAACATTTAAAAAGACTGATAAGAGGAATAATACATTCTTCCATTTGCAGATTAAGGTCAATTAATGAGCAATAAAATGCACATTTTCTCAATTCAACAACTAACTTGGTAAAAAAGGCTGGAAGCTCATAGCAAACTTAAGATAAAAATTATAATATGTTACTGAGACAATTTGCATACTTTAGAAAGCTTCTCTACTTGTACTTTTTTGTATCATATATCATCAGACTGTCACAACAAGTATTGCAGCAAACTACAGTATTGGACAATAAACACTTTGTATTATAAATGGTTGTAAAATAAGCATAAATAAATGCTGTTCTGTAAGCATTAAAGATGTTAAACTATACAGTGTTTGGACAGAGATTGTGTTTTATGATTCAAGAGGTCGTAGGTCACTCTTTTATTGAAAACTACATGATCAGATAAGACTGACAGAGGAGAAGCAGTAAAGAGAAGAGCTGAACATGAGAGTTGTTGCATGTGAAGCTGTTTGCGTGTGCTGCTGTGGGAAAACACTCTTTCCTGACTGAGGATAACCAGAGTCCCAGCAGTTCCTCCTCCTCCTCCTCCTCCTCCTCCTCCTCCTCCTCCTCCCTAACTCCTCTTTAACCTGGCCTGCTCCGTCAGGCTACTGTGTGTATGCGTTTGCATTAGTGTGTGTGTAAGTGTGTGTGTATATACCTGTTAATCCCTACCTGTGACTGCATGTCTGGCTCAGGACACACCATGGGAAAGAATGAAGAGGAGAAAATAGAGAGAAGAAGGAAACAAGTTGCTCCCTCTAGGGCTAAATGTATAGAAGCTTAAACATGAACAACATTTAGGCTTAAGAGCAATCCTTAGTTACGGCTGATGAAAATGTGATTTTGTTCTCAAAATTGCCATCATTTTCTTTTATGTCGAGGGACTGAAAGGGGATGAAAAAAACATCTATATGTAAAAAGTTGTTTTTGACATGCATTACTTCGACTCTGGACAAAATAAAGCATCTGGCAGAAACCCAACGATAGATCAAATCTTTCATTTCATAGTTATCGGGATCATCTTAAATCTTTATGAACTGTTAAATCCTCTTACTTTTAGTCCCTATAGGATGCAGTGCTCATATTAAAAAAACGTTACAAAGGGAACAGCCTTTCCCTTTTACAGAAGTTCAGTTTTAAAGATTTTTGATTGATAAACCTAAAAAAGTTTTCATTTTACACAAGAATATTGCCGCCTTAAAGATATGTCTTTAGAAGAAGGTCTAGGCCTCTGTGCACTTTTATTGGCTTTGCTGATGACACAGTGGGGTTTTTCAGAAATCAGATCGTGAGAAGGAGCTAAAGTGCTTCTTGCTAAAGACTCTCATGTAGAGCTTCAGAGCACATACTGTTTTATCTGACAAATCAAGATAAAACTGCCAGGGTGAGTTCACTGCTCAAGCTCTTCCTGCTCTGCATTCCCATACCTGGATCATGTGGAATTCCCAGAGAAGGGCAGTAAATTGTCCGGGGCAACGTTGTCCTCTCCCTCCTGAATACCTTCAACTCTGAGAAAAAGGAGACAAGAAAGGAGGCATGTTGAGTTTCACCTATGTCTCCTTTCTGAAAAACACATACATCACTTTTTTAAATAGGGAGGATGTGAGCCTTAGGTGGAGCAATGTGTGTGTGTGTGTGTGTGTGTGTGTGTGTGTGTGTGTGTGTGTGTGTGTGCGTGCGTGCGTGCGTGCGTGCGTGCGTGCGTGCGTGCGTGCGTGCGTGCGTGCGTGTGTGTGTGTGTGTGTGTGTGTGTGTGTGTGTGTGTGTGTGTGTGTGTGTGTGTGTGTGTGTGTGTGTGTGTGTGTGTGTGTGTGTGTGTGTGTGTGTGTGTGTGTGTGTGTGTGTAAATGTGTGTTTGAATGCATTTATTATATGACTTTCTCTGTTCCAACAAATTCCCAGATCAAGTGCTTTGTTAGACATAAAATATGTGGTTGACCTTTTGTTTGTGGACAAATATGGCCAGGGTTTCTGTGCAAATATGTAGAGGAGGCGCATTCAATCTTGGCGGTTTCTCTTGATCAATATCTAAGACAGCGCTAACTTGCCCTAGAGAAGAGGTGTATCAACCTCCAACAAAGAAATGAAATCCACAGGTGGTTTTATAAAGCGATGCGAAGGTCAATTCAAGATGCGTTGTCAGCTTTCTTAAAGCTGAGGTGTAAGTCAAAGTCTGAGGCCCACATGCAAGTCCATAAAAGTCAGGTTTTCCCATCTTAATAACTCAAGTACTGATGCAGCAAACCTGTAGAAAGTCAGAATTATAATGAGACACACATTTGACTTTTAAGTACAAACCTTTAGTCCATTAATCAAAAAAGCAAAAATCCCAAAGTCCCCAGACTAAGCAAGATTTTAACATTTAAGGAAATATGCTAATTTACAGTCATGACAAGACTCCAGAAAGTCACTGTACCTGGCAACAAAAAGGTCCAGAACATGACCCCTCTGCATTTCCAAATGTGGTTTTGTACTAATCAAACAAACAAAATATGAAATGTTTATTATTTTATTACTTTCAAGGTTTTGATAGTGTTGTATTCTGTTAGCCTAACCAGGCTACCCGTCTAGTTAAGCTAGGCTAAATATCTCTTGGCTGTAAAATATCCTACAGAAAGATTAGAAGATCTAAGTCACTGGTAATTCTAACTAAAATAACTTGGCTGTAAGCACATATACATACAGTATTAAACAGGCTACATGAAGCCACTTTAGGCCACAGTGATAGGAATGAGATGGAAATGAAAGGAGAAGTAGAACCAGCAAAACCAGGGTCAATTTGCTGATAATTTAGTTAACAAGCCTGAAGTACTTCCTATTTTGCAGCAACATGTGACCAAATCTTCCAATCACTTTCCAGCATGACCATTAGAGGACGTTGGTGGTAATATGAAGCAGCCCAAACACATTTTTTTCTGGTGCTTGAATAGCTTGAATAACCTTTTTCTGAAAAGGTGAATCACAGTTACTCATTGTACCTGCAGAGCCACCACAGGCACCTGTGGACCAGGTACCACAATAATTCAATTGAGAAGTACAGATCTGAATAAAGCCTTTAGTCAGCGTCCATCCTAGCCAGTGAATGATGGCAAAGCTGCGGTGATACATACGCGTGTGAGTGTGTGTGCTTTGAGGATATACAGCTGTATGAGTGTGTGAGTATATGTGTGCTCATGTACATGGGAGTGTGTTTATAACTGTTTACACTCTCTGGGTTCAAGCCTTTGCTCGGCCTGGTTCCACTGAGTAGGCAGGTACACACTGACAGGCAGGGAGGCGGTGGCAGCTTCTTAATCATGTCTCCCTCCTTTTTGTTTCTCTTTTGACAGTCCTTCGCTCTTGTGTGACGGCCCACATCGCCGACCCGGCCTGCTCACCTTTTCAGGGCTCCTGAAGCGAGACTACTAATGCACTTGCTGCTCTCCTTGCAGCCTCGCCCTGAGCTTCAAACTCCCATGACAGCGCAGGACGATCACTTTGTCTCTTATGTTTGTCCAAAAATTGTTTCAATATGTATTTTTGGGAACGGTAATGTTTGCATAATAAATCTTCTATTCAAAGGAATACAAAGAGACCTATAGGTCGAAACCTGGGTGGGGATTGGTCTCTCTCTCTCTCTCTCCCTGCTGTCAGTAGGTTTATGTAGACATGTATCAGGCCTGGTGCAGGCGCTGGAGCTGCCTTCTTCTGAGTAACCTTTAGCAGTTCTCATGCCCTAAGTTTTGCTATCTTCACATGACCAGTTAGGGAAAGGTGCTGATAACCTGCAGAGATATAAAACCCCGCTACAGAGTATTTGTAAGCTATAAACATGTTGTTGTCATACACATTTTTAACATGATCTATTGCCTGCAAATGTATTAGCCATGTGCCAAAAAAAATTATCAAGCTATGTTTCAAGTGAGTTTCAGGCGCTTGGTACTTTTGGCCAGAAACAACTTATTCAGAAATCACTCCTCAAGTACAATTTTATGTAATTTAAACTCATCTCTTAGAGGAACCCAAAGTATTTTTTGCAGACACAAAGAGACAGGAGGGGAGGGGAAGTAATGAACCCTAATGATGGAAAATTGAACACACTCAATTATCTTGAAAAAATTGTAAAGTGGAGCAGCATATTGATAGAGGCAAGATAAACTGAGATTTAAGCCAAAGATCAAACAAGATCTTTACTGGCAACAATAGTCCAAAAGTCACTATGACCTCCAGCACCAACATAAACATAACTCAATTTTACTGAAAAAGATTAACCTCATACCGATCAGACAGCCTGACTCTGGGCTCGTCGGACAAACTGTCTTCTGGAGGTTGAAGCAATCTCAAGTTTAAAGCAAGACAAGAACAACGGCAACAGATATCAAAAACCTAAGGCATCCAAAAGTATCAACCATGCTAAACTAGCTTGTTTGGAGGAAGGCTAAATAACCAAAATACCAAACCAAATATAGGAAGAACTACCCATTAGATAAAATATCTAACTGGCTGTAGACTTAAAATGAATAGAAATAAGTGGTAGAACCTTATAATAAGATTAAATAAAATATAAATAAAAGTGTTTCAATGAGCAAGCAACCAATGCTGTCTGTCTCGGAATAGGTTCAGTTAATTCATACAAAAAGATATTGGAAATTAGGGTCTCTAATTATTTAAGTTGGATGTAGAATTGTGTGGTAAAGAAATCAATGTATATTATTGTTTGTAATGCTTAAGGATTCTTAAAAATCACCCAAATGTGAATAACCACGTATCCTAGTTGAGCTCCTTTACTACAAACAATCTCTTGTAATAATAGCAGCCACATGACCTTGTGGTTTTTATTGTACTTTGCTGGTGACAGAAGCAGACAGAGGGAAAGAAGGGGGGGCGGACAGTTTTCCTCGACGAGCCAGAGGCTGGATTGAAAGCGGGGAATCAGGGGAGTATAGTGATCTTAGTGGGACAGTGCAGGGCAACGCTATCCCAAACACAGCAGAGTGCTATAAGCCTCCGCCATAAATCTCCGAGCTCGCCGAGCCACAGCCAAGCTTGTTCAGCGCTGTGTGCCGCTCCAGAGGCCAGAATCCAGATGTTGGAGAGAGACAGTAAATAAAACAATCTATCAAAACTGAAGAACCAAAAAAAGGAAAAGGGGGTGGGGGGTTATTTTCTTTAACAAATATTGGAAAATCAGTTGTATGCCATTATCAATGAGATTGTGTCCAAGTCCAACACAAGCTCACTGGTGGAATCAGCACTTTAATCCCAGTTGGACAACGCGTATTACAGCAGCGTGCCCTTTCTGTGGCTCAAGGTGTTTCTGAATACAAAACAGGCCTGTTCCTCTGGATTCGCTTTTATCATTTATAGATGCAGGTGGATTGAAGGGATAAACTGATATTGAAGCCTCATTGTGGAATAAATATCCACCGCTTAAAATCTTATTGTGCTGAGCATTGTGATGGTTTATTGTTTAAGACCTCTATGCCTCTGGACATGAACTCCTGCTGGCTTGGGACTGATTCCTGGAGAGGCCATTGGTATCCTGTGTCCCTGCTGCTGTCTTTCTCAGCTTTCAGTTGGCATGCTAAACAACACATGAAAAAAGGAAAGAGAATACTCAGATTCCAACTAAACATTTAAATGTTTCAGATCTTGAATTTCCATGCAGTGCCAAAGAGGGAGCAGAGTACTGAGGGATTTACAGCTCCTGTGGCACGGATTGTTATAAACAAAAATACACTTGCTCGTCCCATATCCTCTTAAGGCCCACGGACCTGCCGAAGGGGCCGAAACCACAACATCTGCAAGCAACAGTGTCTGAGGGCTTCTTAAGATGTAATAAACTATGAATGTTTCATATCCATGTGTTGAGACCTGGCTCAGAAGGCCACAACAAAAAGGAGACACAACATGTCAACGGGTAGAAAAAGGTGTTTATTTGCACAAACAAGTCAAATTAAATACTGTGTATACTCATCAGAGCCGGGTGCCTGCAGGAGAAAAGCAGAGAGAGCACAGAGAGGAGCAGAGAGGCTCTAAATAGCTGCAGGACACCAGACCCAGGTGCCCTCAGTCACTGCAATCAAGGTAATCACTGGAGCCAATGCAGCACAGACAGAACAGCCACACCCTCTCTACTGATGCACCCACAGGGGCATCACACCATGTAACGGGAAGAAACTCAGCTAACTGATCTTTTATTTTTTTATTTTTTTTAAACCACAAAGCTAACGCTGAGCCTCTAAATTAGCCACGAGCGAAAAAATGCTAACGGCGGTTGCACAAAAAACACGGTATAACCAGGGCCGCCTTAATGCACGGGCTGACCTGGGCTGAAGCCCAGGGGCCTACGGAGATCAGGGGCCTATCATGAGCCAATAAAAAAGTTTTTAAAAAAATGTAATTAAAAAAAAAAAAGTTTTTTAATTCGGATGTTTTTAAAAAACATTTAAATAAACAAAGTCTTGGCTTTCAGAATATGAAACTTTTATTTCCAAAATCACACGATAAATACATTTTTGAAGCTTGTAAAGGGAAGATGACAGCTCTCACTCGCCACTCACTCCTCCTCCCTCCGGCTGAAATTATGAATGTAAGGCGTATAGTAATCATAGATAACACGGCAGGGTCCGTTACAGTTTGTTTTCATCTGGTTTCAAATAAACAAAGTCTTGGCTTTCAGAATATTAAAATGGTTTCAGCAAATTCAGATGATAAATACAACGTTGAAGCTTCGGCATAATTACAAGCGGAGAACGGAGTAACTTGACGTCACAGCAGGCATAACAACAGCCTGTGTTTCTCTTGAGTGTTTTCCCCGGGAAACAAACACAATACACACAAACGCAAAAATACACAAACACACACACACACACACACACACACACACACACTCGTGAGCTTCCCCCAGACCAGTAATCCAAACGAAAATATCTTCCCTCCGTAGTATTTTGATCATTTGCTCCGCTAATCAATCAGATCGATGGATTCCAGAGATGACTCCGTAACAGTCAGTGGGCACCACTCAACAGCCAATCAGAATGAGAATATGCTTCACATGTGACTTATTCAAATTGCGAGTGATTGAGTGACAGATGTTTAGGAGAAAATGTCGGAGAAGAGAAAGTTTGAGAGTGGCGCTCGGGAAAGGAAATTGTTGAGGGAAAAGGAGTTTGGAGACAAGCAGCTGTTACAAAGCATGCCTCCAAGCCTTCAGGTTATTTTAAACCTGTTGGCCAGGATGAGGAGGGAGGACAGGTGAGTTCTGTACCGAGCGGCAGCGGTGCCGGTCGCGGGGCCTCGGAGCCAAGTAGGCCGTCTGGTTCTGATAGCGATGGAGTAGCGGGAGGGGAAGAACAGACAGGAGGGACATTATCTGTTGGAGGAGATTGAGAGGACAATGAGGACTTGCTACGTGGAGGGGAGCCAACGGCAACCGGACAGATACATGAGGGAGGCCCGATACGTGACTCATCTGGAGGAGAGGACCAGGTGCGCAGAGCAGAGTGGAGAAGTGCGATCACAGAGCCTGCCGAGGAAATGACTTTCATTTGTTGTTTAAATAGGGGGCCTACAAAAGCCCCAGGGCCTGATGGCAGGTTAAGTTGGGCCTGGGTATAACACCCTTATTACTTATCGTAACTGCACATCCAACCCATCGATTAGCATCGTGAGAAGACACAGAATCGATAGGTATATATATCATCACTCAATGATAAGAACTTGTGAATTATTAACAAAAACAGACATCAAAACACGTGGCGCTAGGTAGCAAAAAACGCGAATATGTCTTACCTCTGTTGTTGTCTGATCAAAAGTTGTCTTCAATGGCATTAAAATGATAAAAACGCTGCTGAAGGTTAATCCATAGGTTAATCCAATGTGTCTGTGTCACTTTGAAATGATTTCTGATAATCCATAAGCAATAAACCTACTTTTCCGTTTTCAGATTTCAGAGGGTGAGACAGGTTTTGATTTGGGAAAACGACATGCGTGAGGCCCCGCTTTTTTTTGGTAACGTTGGTGTGTATGTGGAAATTCCCCTTCGATTATATTGGTATCTTGATACATATGTTGTACTTTGGATTCCTAAAGCTTTTAGTCTACTAACCCATCATCCAAGGGTAGGGTGACTTTTCTACATCCAACTCACAGGTTTATCATTACTTTGAGAAAAAGGATTATTAATTTTCCCCTTTTAGAAGTGTAGTTATGGTCATTTGTTCTGGAAATGTCATTTTCGACCCTGACACCTGAAAAACATGCTTGGGGCCTAACAGGATATTGCCTTGGTCTTTTACTTAAAATATAACACCAGATAGTAATCCGTCAAACTGTATCTCCTGTTGTCAGGTTTTATCAGTTAAATGGTAATTCAGGAAGTAAAACATTTAGTACTTATCGCAATCATTTTAGATCTTTCGCTTGGGCCTCGCTGGGTTGATGGACTATGAGAGCTCATCACATAACAGGATTTTGGGTATTTTTTGGTATTGAGGTTCTCACAGTTTTCATCAACATCAACATTTACCTTTTGCTGCCATTTGGAGCCGCCAATGTGCACAAAAGCTTGCCTAAGTTTGGTTTCCAATTCAAGAATAAAGTTTTATTCAGGTCCAATAGATAGTCATCTCCTTTGTGTCTTATTTTTAAGCTTTCTGATTACTTTTTAAAGTATTTAGTGTGTTCTTTAATTAAATGCTTTATCACAGTACATGTCATTTTAGTAGTAATGGCAGGTTTGTTTTTATAGATGACGCTTTTTTATGATATCAGTTTCTTGTACACTTGGTATTTTTATTCTCTGAAATTGTTTTATATAATGGAGATATCTAACATGTCTTGGGAATCATTCCATATGCATTTGCCATTTATTCTGATATGCATCTTTGGCCTCTCTGCTAATTGTTTATTTTCTCATATAGAAATAATGTTACTCTCACCAAACTACTTATTTTAGGATCAAATGTCTTCAGATTATCGAAACTGGGGCCTCTAACCCAGGTGCAGGAGAGTGCAGTAGTGATGCTTTACTTTCGTGGATCTTAAAACAGTTACATTTTGTGCCGAGTTCAGAAGTTTTCCACCCCCCAAAATTATATAAATGTAAATCTGATCATAACTAAAAAAAAAAGTCTTGAAGGAATTATTGAAATTATTCTCAACAATCAAAACTGATGGAAAGACGTTCTTTTAGACAAGCTCAGTCCATGTGTGGTGCTGGCAGTTTTGGTGGTCGGCTATTTAAATGTTCTACCAAAAGGAAATATGACTTTAGCCTGCATTAAGTTTATCCTCAGATGAAAAACTGGAAGCAGGACATCCGCTTCTCATCAGTACTAAGCCTAAACCAAAGAGGCCTGCCGAATTTGGATAAAGTGGAGAAAAAAAAGGATGATGCCTCCTCTTGAAATGATGATCTATGCACCAGTCATGTTTACGTTGGTAATCTCTGAGGCCTGCGCAATCAAAACATCACTAATTTCACTACAGATTGGAAACTGTGACATCTGCATTTTCAACACACTTTAAGGGGGACTGTTTCAAAGAAAAAAACAGGCAACTGGGAAGCATCCATTCCTCATAATAGCCCCAGTGATGAGAAGGTGACTTAATTCTTGACCGCTCACATGTTTTTAAGTGTATATTATATCCATACTGTAGTAGTGTAAACATTATGCATTAAATATCAGGGCTGTCGGTCTAACAGACATGTGCTGATGCAGGTTGGGTTGTTGAGTGTTTGGCTTGTTGACATGCATGACTCTGCTCTGATTTCGAGGAACGGCTGTGACGTTACAAAAGGCTTTCCTTCTTGTCGAGCTGCCCAGCGTCAAGCTCTCAAAACCCTCCTGATTGATTCTACATACGGTTCAAAGGGACTTTTCTGCTCTTCGTTCAGCAGAAACAAACCCTAATGCCACCAGCTTGGACTTATTATGACTGTCCTAGGAAAGAAGCTTGCAGAGGTCACTGTTTGAAGTGGTGAAGAAGATAACAAAGGAAACGACACTGCTTATTCTGCCAGAAAACCTTGATTCAGAAAAACACATGATTCTCGAGGGGTGTTTTGTACCCAATGTACCCAAAAACACAACCTCGTGAAAACTCTTCACCTGTTGGGGTATGAGTTTGTTTTCCCATGAACCTTTCCACCATGCATCAGCCCTTCTGCTATTTAGGAATAACTATTTACGCTGTGGGGGTAACCATCAGACAGGTCCTGGCCACAGACACACACCTCCTCCCCCTTCACACACACTCCAAAAGGGCTAAATAATCCCTTCACCTATTTACACAGGAGAGATGAGGCCGTGGCCTCACCTTCAGGGCATGCTACTTAACTCCTCGAGTCACTTGTTGAGTAATCACAGCATTCTCCTACCTGCCTGCCTAATTATAGAGACATAGTGTGTATGTGTGTCTCAGTGTGTTAGTGAGAGACTCATTATTTAGCAATGCAGGCCTCACAGGTAGTCAATTACACAGGCTGATTTTGCATATTATAACTATTTTCTGGATACAGTTGCATGAAAAGAAGCTGGGGTCAGGTGTTGTGTCATATATTGTGAGTCACAAGAAAACACTTGTTATGTGGTTCCATGACCTTCATGTTTGAGGTGCAGGCTTTGAGTTACACTGATGGGCTAATCTTTGGAAAAATTGTCCATTTTAACTGTTACAGTTACAACCCAGAGATCCTTATTTAATTCTCTTTGGCGATAAGCGGTAATTGCAGTGTGTTTTTGGATCTTACTTTTCAGATGAGGCAAAGTAGGCCTACATTCCCATTCCTGTTTCCCCAAAGGGATCTGATTTTGGAAAACCTAACTACAGTAGAGATGGCAAGGTATATTGGGTACAACAGCTTGTCGAAATACCATTTTAGTTTTGGGTGAAACGATCCGATATTATAAGACAACAACAACCCAAACAACATGGTTACATTCAACCTTACATTACATGTTAGACGAAGAAGTGTCTTGCCCAGGGACACAACGACATGCTGACTGCAGTGTGGTTTGAACATGTGCTCCCCTGATCCGAACACCAACGCACTAGTCCACTGCGCCACACACCTCCCATGTGTTTTCGTGCACCCCTTTGGGAGTTTAGTATTCCCATTATGGCAGCATTGTTGACTTACAAAAATCACAAATCTAAAGTGTAATTCCTGCCACATTTTAACCCGGATGTTAGCCTTGCTATTTCTTTTTAATCAGGTCCCATGGTGGTCCATGGGAAAGGGGCGTGACTAAGTGATTTTTCTCGGGAATGTCACCGCAGGCATCCAGTTCATAATAGGCAAAAGCAATGGCTATTGTGATGATAAAACGTCATTTAACGGCCATATATTTAAATACAATTATTCTAGATTATTACTTAATTTAACGCAACTTTTAGGAGCTAAGGTTATTTTGGCTCAAATTGATGTCTAATTATTACTTTTTTTAAATAAAAAACAAGCAAAAGTTGCTACTGAAAGGAAGTAAGCGCCTGGTGGTGCACGGATCATGGGCCTGGGTAATACATTACTGCATCTTTCTTGTATATGGCCAATACTTAGACACATCCATTTTACATAACGTAAGAATAGCCCGGTCTGTTCCTGGAAAAAAACAGCTGACGTAAGGATAGGTAAGATCCTTTATGGCTCCATGGAGCACCATGGGAAGGAGGCCTGTCCGTGTCCTGGAGGAAGGCCTGCAGCTCCCCTTTAATCCCTCCAGGATCCCTCTCTCAGAGCCGGGCTTTGCTTCGTGCGCAGCTCTTGGCCGAGTTAAAAAGGAAAGTGTGGGACACATTTCACACTTTCTCCCGTGTCTCAAGCCAAAAGAAGGAGCTTGTAAACCAACGATGTGGAGGGAAATATTCTCTGCCACACAGACGGTGGTTCAGTACTAGTTGAGCGTGGGCTGCACATCTTCGCTGTTGACCTTATAAACCAGCCTGAGAGCGGCTTTGTTTATTTTCAACATTAAAGATGTTGATAGGGGCAAACCCCTCTTTTAATGGTTTTTCAGTACATTTGTTTTATTTATTATATTATATTATATTGCTTTATTTATTAAAAAGGATCCATCTCCGATCCATTCTGCCTATGGTTTGGAGTCTAAACCTACTTTAATATGGGCTATTGTGGCAATGATATTTGCCTAAAGGAATTGTGTCTATTAATACAAACGCGCCGCACCGCTTCATAAGTGACTCGATTACCTGTGTATTTGCCTTAGCTTAACGATGTATAAAAGAGTTTTGTCTCCGTTATTTTCCATTTATTTTCTGTCTTTGGGTATCTTCGCCGCCGCCGCAGCTCGAAACGCGCAAAGGGCTGAACGTTTCCTAAGGGGGCTTTTCTTTTGTTATAAAAAAAAATATGAACATTATTTTTCTTAGATGAATGCAAAATGTATATCATCTATATTCCAAGCATTGAAACCAAAAAATAAATATCGGCCACACTAACATTATTTGCTTCATGTCAATACACAAAAGCAAAACAAAATGCATGTAAATATGAGGATATTAAAATAATTGCTGAACTAATCTCTCGTTCAAACAGGCTCGTTTGTGGTGGCGAAGTCGATAGGGACTTGGCTTGGTAACTGGAAGGTCACCAGTTCATGTCCCGGCAAGACCAAGTGCTACCGAGGTATCCCTGAGCAAGGCACCGTTCCCCACACTGCTCCCCGGGCGCCGTTCAAAATGGCAGCACACTGCTCCTAATACTAGGATGGGTCAAATGCAGAGAAACAATTTCCCCACGAGGGATTAATAAAAAGTCCATCTTGTGCAGTCTGATTATTATACGCCGAATGAATTGTCCATAAATACAAATATGTTAGTGCCTGGATCCAAACTTTATTAAAAGCGTGCCGGCTGTAGGCCTATGCTGTTTGTATAAATGAACAGCTGCCAACTGTGAAAGTAATAGCCTATGTTGTGATTAATCATGTGACAAAGTAAAACAATTATATCTTACATTTAGAAAAGTTGATAAGATATCAAAACCGTGTGTTTTTCGTTCTTCTTAACGAGTGAGACGGCAGAACATAACAAAGATCACAATATTTTTTAAAGTCCATAGCCTAGTGTGCGATTACAGAAAACCTGCTTTAAAAAGAGGAATTCGCATAAATGAAAAGCTCAAAAAACCTTTTATTATTATTATTATTATTATTAGCATCATTATACTATATTATTCGAGTTTAGTGGTGGGAATGAAAACTTTTAAAGATGAATACAAGGTTAAAGATAAGCGTGACTTCAGGTAAAAAAAAGTATACATTTGTGGAATTTGATGAAGACTTAAAAACATGATGAAGAAAAAAAAATAAGCAGCTTGAAGGTGAGGTGCAGGATAGAAAGGATAACGGGGGTGGGGGCTAGCTGTCGAGGGATGTTGGGTTGGGGAAGGGGGGTTGTCGGTTGCAGTGTCGTGAGGTGACGTCAGCTTGAGGCGTTCTGCAGAGAGCTGGCAAAGAAAACCAAAGCAGCTCCGCTGAGAAGCAACCAAAGCGCTGATTATCGCGGACGCAGCGTTTACCCGCAGCCGAAGCGTAAAGTGGATTTACTGAACACCTGCATGGGGAAACTCTGAGGCTTTATTCACTTTTTTTTTCTGTCGTCTGCCTTTGCTGGAGACCAACTGGTGAGTTAAACACACACAATGTCTGTCTGGACGCTGCATTTTAGCTCAGGTGTTCGGTCAGAGGGATGGCTGGCTGGCATCTCGCTTTTGGTCGTTTTACGCTTCGGATTTTGCAAAAATGTGTCACTCACACAAGTCAAGGTTACGTATGATGTAGAACAATTTAATGTTGACAAGTGCTGACTCCATTAAGAAGTGCTTACTATCGGCTGGTTGGGGTCAGAGAGACAGTGGTGACCGTAGAGAGGCCAGAGGGGATGCGTTTTTACGCAGTGATATATGGAGTCACACAGCACCAGCGTCTAAAATATAGCAGCTGTAATCATCTGAGTGCATTAGCATCGTTGTAAACCAGAACGATATACCAAGTAGATTTCGTTATTTTCACCAGTGCTCTCCTGCATGCATCGCTGACGCCTTAAATGAGATAAATGAATATAAAGTGCAAGAGAAGACTTACTCAGGACATAGAGTAGCAAATGTGTGTGTGTGTGTGTGTGTGTGTGTGTGTGTGTGTGTGTGTGTGTGTGTGTGTGTGTGTGTGTGTGTGTGTGTGTGTGTGTGTGTGTGTGTGTGTGTGTGTGTGTGTGTGTGTGTGTGTGTGTGTGTGTGTGTGTGTGTGTGTGTGTGTGTGTGTGTGTGTGTGTGTGTGTGTGTGTGTGTGTGTGTGTGTGTGTGTGTGTGTGTGTGTGTGTGTGTGTGTGTGTGTGTGTGTGTGTGTGTGTGTGTGTGTGTGTGTGTGTGTGTCAAAGGTAAACGCTGATGGTGAGTTAGGGTTGTTATTACAGAGAGCCCCAATCCTGACGTTCTGAGTGAAAATAATTTATTTTAACACGATAAAATAGAGATTTTAAATCAGAGTTGGCATTGCAGGTGATGCTCAGCCGAGTTTCATGTAGTCTTCCATTGTAAGGCTGCCTTACAATACTTTGGAACAGTCCAAATACAATAATGAAACGTATAACTTTTAGAAATTGGCATTACAATGAAGGTTTAAGAGACGTTGTATTACTTTGTAAATATTGTTATTATTGGTTGTTAGTTAGCAAAGTTGTCTTTACTTTATTTATAATACTTATTTTATGTGGATAAAAAGAAGAAGATCAATCTAGTTGACTTATATTTGTGAGTGTTATGTTCTGGAAATTGTTCTCCTGATGCCTCCTTGTTCTTCTGTTTTTCAGGAAATTGGAATGGAACTGAATCAGTCGAAAAATGTTATTTCTTGTGCGGACGCAGGTATGACTTGTTCTCTTCACAACTGTTTAATGATTATACTGCCTTATTTGAGTCATAAAACTAGAAATCCTATGAAATAAAATGATGCTGTGGTCCAAGTATACCTTTTGGATTGTTGGCGTATAAGGTCAGAGCTTGTTATTGGGAAATCTCGCTGCACACAAGCTGTGCGTGTTCCCAGGCATCTGCTTTTAGATACAATTTGTCTGATATGTGGTCAATTATTTCCGCAAGGTATTTACGACATTACCATACCAGTACATATCAAATAATGAGAGGCAAATTGAAGCGTGCATAAATCCAACTAAACCAAACTTTAAAACAACATTTTAAAGAAAATAACACAAGTTAAGGATTCTTATAATATAATCTGCTACTTTCTTTTGTCTGATTTCGGATGACAACCATTTCCTGGTGAGTCGTTTTGCCTTTAACCCCCCCAAATGAAATAAATCAATAAAACAAACCAGATAGACAGCAAGCAACAGAGAGCCTAAAAAAGGTTTCCGACTAGAAGTCTATGGCGTTATTTTATTATTTCAATTAACTTGTTAAATTAAAAAAGAGGGTTGCTATAAATCTGGATTTAATCACATACCAACAAAAAAAAAGATTGGCCAAATGTAGACTGGACAACTTTGGAAAATATCCGTGGTTTTAAAAGGTATTAAATGACAGACATGCACGTGAAGTGGATATTAGTTGTGTACAATCCTTTTACATGTTTACATTTCCTTAAGAAAATATTAATTTCTAATAATACAGCAGCTTTAAAAGGTCACATCTAACTAGCACAACACATATTGGAAACAATTATTATAAAGACAAGACTGGCTAAAAGAGGTTTGGCGTGCTGAGTATGTTTATATTGCTACTGCTCAGACTAAATTGACGTCAGTTACAGTGGAACATATTTAGCTAATAAACAAGTGCGTTTTATGTTTTTTGGGGGGTAAACTAATATCAAGAATATCCTTTTAGTGTGGGACAACTTTGTCGTTGTTTAGGACTAATTCCACATGGATTTCAACCGTTTTATTTTTCTATAAAAGCATAGACAATATCAACTGAGTACATCCAATAAACAATTAGGCTACATGTATTCAACTTGCGTATGAAGTCCCAGCGGTTTTTCATTTGTTCTATTCCCGGTTATGGCCATGACAGTTTATGGTTTTATTTACACCTGCATAACCTTTGTCAGGTTGTTTGGTTGTCAGGCTTCAGGTCAAACGGGCCTTGGACCATGCAGGGAAACCATCACCAAGGAAATAATCAGCTCTGTCCTTCTCCAGTTACAGACCGTGTCCAGTTACATCTCCACTGCTGTCCTGCTCGCCAGCTTTAATTTTCTATATGCTTTGTTTTTTTACCCCCACAGGACTTATATGGTTGCCTCACACTTAAGATAAACACACATACTGTGTAGACCGATGTTTTTGATTGTATTTGATGAGTGATTAACGTTGGCCCCCCCGAGTTTATTTTCACTTATTGGACGAAAAATATGAGTGTTTGCATTTCGACTGCCCTTTAACCTGTCCTGACGGATGGAAAGGCTTTTTAACTCATCCATCACTCGCAAGTGCAGGACGTGGGCAGGGATGCAGCCTGGGTATTTAGATTACTCCCATCTATCAGCCTGTAATATCTGCTTCTGCAGCAGGGGAGGGTATAATCAGGAGCTCCTCCATAGAAAATACCATGTGCTGTAAATCCTTTAATTTTCTACGGGTACTTCAAGGGTCAGTGGGTTTATTATGATTTGTATTCCACTAGTGCACCAATATTGATATACTATTAGAAAGGGGATTTTTATGAACAATATCTGATATGTTCCCGTAACAGGCATGACTGTTCAGTTTTTCAACGGTTCTTCCCTAAAGTTATTGTAGAAAGACTTCAGTTCTTTAGCTTTAAGATGCACTTTTGCCATACTAATCATAGTGAGCAATAGGCGATTATAAACGCAATATAATTATATTTTACCAAATGCACGGTTCAACCACGACTCATATTCCACCTCCGCTCTCTTTGTAACCTTTTTACGCACTTAGAAAGTGAGTAAGCATCTATTGGAAGTGGTTTTCTGCTCAAGGGCACTTCAGCTTACTATGTGAGGGTCGAACTTTTAACAGCACACACCAGGCTGAATCATCAAATAATGACAGGTTGGCTATATGATAGCTAGAAGATATTCAGATTTCTTAATTAAAATGAATGAATGTAGCAGTCTGCGTAGAAATATAAAAGGTGAGCCCCATTTTTCAACATGCTATGGGCAGAGAGGCTGAACAAATGATGGAAAAGGTGAATGTTGAGCCCTTTCACAATTGTCTTTCAAAAGGGCCTTCGGGGGAGTTTTCCGGTCGGACGGGGATCTCATGTCAGAAGTCACTGTCATGCAAAGCCCCCAAATGCTCGAGACTGGCGCCGGTGACAGTCGCTCCACCAGACGGTGAGGCCGGTGAGCATTTAGCCGAAACATGTAGGTTACAAGCCGAGCCACGTCAGAAGGTCAGCCGCTTTCACATTGCAGAAGACTGCAAGCTTGGCATGTGCAGTCAAAAGAAATGTGCAAATGTATACGTAATTTTGTGATTTGCACTAGGTTTTCTGTGCGGGCGTATTTGCGCAGAGGCGCAACAACATCTGCCTTTTCATGGTTAGTCACTTAGAGGTGATTTTCATCAAAAGTTACATTGTGCTGCTCTGTTTGGATAATTTGTCTCGTTTATTATTTAGCAAAAAAGTAGCCATAGCTAATTGAAGACAAACATATCACGTTTCTGACTTCATTGGTAAATGTTGCGTTATTTTGATTGTAAGACATATGATTTTAGGTCTAATACAGATATTCAAACCTGCAACGTTGCTGTAAGTCCGTATAGGTGATGTACAATGATACTAAAACGGGATGGGGTCAAAGGCAGAATACAGCTACAATACAATCAATAATATTCTGCGAAAAAAACAACAACAAATAAATCCCTGACTTCCCAAGATGCACTCATTTACTTAAACAATAAACAAACAATGCTGCCTCATCTGGTGCCACCCTGACTCCAAACTAATTGAAATAAGGATGCTTGGCCTTCCTTGTTTTGTGCTGCGTTTTCCAACAAATAAAGGATTTTGTAAAAAATAAATTGTCTCATTTCAACTGCAGCTGCTGTATTACTGCATGTCTCACTCCAGTCCAGCACACACTTAGAATAGCAAGTCAACATCTGGAGGAAGCTAGTTCTCCACAGACATGAATGTTCAGAGGGTTACAGTTCACTTTAACTGCGCTGCGAGTCAATGCGCGCACTGTGCAAGCGTGCGAGGGATGAAAGATCAGACCAGAAAACACCCTGAAATGACATCAGAAATTCAAATCAGATGTTTGACTTTCTGATCTACTTTTAGCCTCTTCAAAAATAAGGCTAAAGTAGCAGCACGTGATTTTGTCTGTAATCCAAAGGTGCTTTAAAAGTAGTCCGGCCAGCCATTTGTCTAACCACACTGAAAATATGCACATGTGTCAGAATCAGCAGACACATTATGGCTAATTGTAATCAGAATATATTATGGAGGACCATCAATCATAAAAGGATGTTGTGCTGAGAGATCCAGAAGTGTTGTCAAACGTGGTGTCGAAGTTTAGAAAAAACATGTTTTATTCATGTTGGATTATCTTTGTGTTTAGGGGAACGTGCAGAGCTAACATATCTGCTGCTATCAACAGATGATTGCAGCCTGGTGTTTGTCCTGCTAATTAAATAACAGCAAAGTCCCACAGCATGTGAAGTCATGAGAGCTCTGACCTGCCTGGCCTTTATAGTCCTGGTTGTTTATTTGTCAAAGTGAAACAATCTGCTGATAGAGCGACAATGGTCAGTTTACAGTGAGGGCCATTATTCATTCACACAATAATCCTCATATCACCGTGCACTTTTCATACTGAGGAAACAGTAACTGGGCAGGCCCGTGTTGGATGGCAAATGTTTATACAGCTCAGTACATATCCGAGATATACATTGTGTGGGTGCGTGTGTGTATAAGCGCACAAAATCAAACATACCTGCACGAATAAAAGGCCTATTTTACTCCAAAAGAGAAAAGCGTTTCATTGCGCGCGCCCGAGAACTGAAAAAAAAAAAAACCGCTGCAAAAAATGTCTGCCTTGCAGTCTAATACCGAACCGTAATTGTAATCAAATTGGAAAAACTGAAAGAAATTGCCATTGTAAGAATGGAATACGATGTTCCTGCACTAACAAATACATAAACAGTGTTTATATTTGCATGCAATAAACCCAAACGTCTAGTAAATGATGGCACTTTTCTCACTTGTTTTATAGGTTGACGTCAGAGTTATTAGGGTGGATGTTTTCTTGCAGCGGGCAGTGGGTGGGACTCGCTTATTTTGGGGAGGTTAAACCCAGCAGAGGGGTGGAGAGCCGGAGCGCGCTCTCGGTCACAGCGGAAGAAACTTTTCCCTGCACTGAGCACTCACTTTGTAGAGGGACAAGGGGCTTCGTATTTTCTATTGCTAAGTCTTTTCATCTTGGAAAAACAACACTATTGTTGGAGATTCGCCTTGTCTGATTCATCCCCTCATGTCGTGGTGGAATTGTTAAGCTGTTGAGGAAAAAACGTTGTGCACTCCCAAGGATTCACCCAGTTTCCTCTTTGTACGCATCCTTCTCTTCAAGGTGGGATGAATTTGGACAGAATCGCAGAGGCAGTGAGAGCCCCGCCGGCCCGCGACGTGGCCCCCGCGTTTCATTTACCGAGAACTTCCAACAGCAGTCGAGAAACTTTAGAGAACTCAAGCAGCGAGTCTTCAGACACAGAGTTGCCAGGTACACGGTCAGAGTGCTTTTAGCAACTCGCTTCCTTCTTCTGAGTGCAATAACAGTTTATTTTACGTCTCCACAAGCTCGGTCACGCATCTCGGCAGTTACGGAAAAAGGAGACAATATTAGTTCACTTGTGTTTGCTTATTCTAACAGCTGGGACGATTTATATCCGTGTTTTACGATGCAGCATGCACACTGTTCAATACATTTAAACAGTTCAGTAAAGTAAAGGTTTGTTTATGTATCCTCTGAAGTTTAATGTACATAAATATAACAGAACTGGATGGTCCCGTTTTGGTGCAGTTACACCCCTTTTGTTGTTTATTGCGCTGGCTGAAGCAGACACTTGGCAGGATCCCGAGGTCTGTCAGGCAAAAATGTGCAGAACAGCCTGGCCTGCTGTCAGTAAATGCATTAAAACAAACTATAAATATTGAGCCCATCCACCAATCTAAACTGAAAGCCAGAAGGTCTGTATTACCAATCCTCAGAGAAGCTTTTTGTTCTTCAACTTGGCCGGCTTTTTTAAAAGAAAATGTCTTCTCTGTCTCAGTTAACATGTTGGAAAAAAATAGCATAAATGGCTGAATATTTATTATTTCTTTCTTTCGTTGTTAGTTATGGGACTTGCATGGATAAAGATGGTATGGCTTTACGTTTTAAAGTTGCCATTTTTTTCAGGGCAATAATTCAAAATGCTATATTTTGTGATTCACCTTTGCACGTGTTGACCCTTCAGTTTAATGAGGCAATCTTGTTAGAACACGAATACAAGATAGCAGTCGGGAGATAAGACCTCGTCGTAAAGAAAGTATGGCTATTGATCTATAAGCGAGGCAGACCTAAATGTGTTTGAAAGAATCGATACTAAACTGTCAGACATGTTTGTAAATATTTGGTTTTAATCTGTCACTCATGGTTGTTTATAAACCTTTTGTAAATAATTGATTTATGGGTTTAGTTTTGCTTATTTCATGCTTGAAAACAGGCGTTTTCTGTCATTAATAATACAAAGTTGTGTGTTTTTTGCACGTTGCTGCACTATAAGGTCTGAAATGTTTAGTTTAAAACGTGAAGAATCCAAGTTTCTAAATGCAAAATGTTCTATAGCTGCAGCATACACTAACTCTCCCCATTTGTGATCTACAGAAAAGGAGAGAAGCGCTGAACAAAGGAGCGATGACGGGAACGCGGATGATCCGAAGAAGAAGAAGCAGCGGCGGCAGCGGACTCACTTCACCAGCCAGCAGCTGCAGGAGCTGGAAGCCACTTTCCAGAGGAACCGCTACCCGGACATGAGCACCAGGGAGGAAATCGCTGTTTGGACCAACCTGACTGAGGCCAGAGTCCGGGTAAGAGACCGGGCCGACCGCCGCGCGTAATGCGTAAAGAAGATTTGAGAAATACATTGCAACTTCTCCCCTGCCCCAATATGCTCTCTCCTGTGCAATATGTTTTACTTTAATCCATAATTTAAATGTGGATTCTCGTTTTTTATCTGGAGCAAAACACTTTTCTTGGACATTTCTTAGAATGTTTCTGCCACAGCCTCCACCAAGCTTTTACAGTTATGAGTAAAAGCCAAAAACAGATAAAACAATTCCTTCCTAACGTTTCATCTTGTATCTTTAATACTAATACTTTAGAGCTGATCTACAATGGAGACAAAAATGATTCGAGAATTCTCGACCAATTACATAAATAAATGAAATAACTCGAACACATATCAACTAATGAAATAACGGAATTAAGAAAATTAAAGCAAAAAGAAATGTTAGCATAATATAAACAAAACTATACCTAGAAATCTATCAACCTCCAATAATGGCTTCATAACAGAGGTACGCTGTTAATGCACTGCATTCATACAAATATTTAGTGTTCAAACTAACATTTTGGGGCGAAATGCACCATAGCCGTCTTAAACTGTTGGGATCTGTTGGAATTGACATCTCTTTTTGAGGGTGTATCCGCGCTGCTAATGGAACCAATGGAGGATTTGTCTTTTGATGTGATTTTCACAGTTTGGACCCTTATATGTCCCCGTGGACTGGAGTGCACAGCTAAATCTGGAGTTGTGTGCAATGAATTGAAACCGCGTGTGATTATATTTAATCAAGGACAATGTTTGACATGCAATCATAACCAACTTTAATCATAAAATATGTATTTATTATAATACAGAAGTACAAAAATAGCAGGCTTTTTACTCGATCGGGTATTCCTGCAGGCTGCTCTTTCCTCAAACAGAAACGTTCGTTAAACACAATTCAGTTGGTTTTCAGCAACTGGCGCCTGAAGGTCCTTCAAAACCCCTCCGTCTCACATTGCATTTAAAAAATGCATACAGCTATTTAAAGTGCAGGGGGAAGTTTTTTTTTAAAAAGTATCCGAACAAGTTTAGAGTGCATGGTTTTTCACTCCTGGAGCCAAAGAAGGCGAATGTCAAACAGTCAGTCTTTGATTTTGGCTGAATAAAAAGAAAACATTGTGAGGCATGGCGTGACAACTCGCAGCCTGAACATGTCTGGTTCATATCTGAGCATTTATTAAAATGTTTTGACATTTTAAAGTGTTTGGACTTGACCTTTTAAGGTCATCAGTGTTCAATCAAGCTTGACAGATTATATATTGAGCTTGATTGATACGTGTGGGCCCAGCTATTTTGAATTTGCATAATGAGGGTTTATTTCTTGTTAACATGCTAATTTAAACCCACATTTAGTTTTGCATATTTTTTTCTTTTTTGCTCGGTGCAGGCTGTGGAGTCTGTGTGTTTCCTCCGCAGCTCTGTGTCACATCACTCACGTCTTTGTGGACAATTTGTCCGCAGCACTGTTCCCTGCTCGACTATAAATACATTGTGCAGGCCCGTCTGATGATACCAATTGTAAACTGTTTCTATTATGAATAAAATAATGACTCGCAAAGTGCCGATTTATGGATACTTTGTCAGGTTTCGATAAGGCGTGACAATACCCAGAGGCACGTTTCTGATTCATGGAAAACTCACCCCCTGCGCTTTTTATTCATGATGTAAACTTGGTTTTATTTTGGAGTGTCTGCCCCACATACTGATGTAGTCTACACAAACGTAGACCTTTGTTCTACCCACATGAACACAGTAATTCATTTCATCGTTTGATATTTAATAATAGGCACCAACAAAAATAAACTGATATGACTTATTATAAGTATATAACACATCGTTGGCTAGCCTCAGGTCAGAACACGACTATTCTGTTGGCTATGTATTTTTATTTGAATAACATATTAATGTAGCCTTTTCATTTACATTTTGTTAACAATTCTTAAATATGTCATGACAGATTTGGAGTACAGTATTTGGAGATTTCAATTTAATCGGAAAATGTGTATATGCTCTATACGAAATTGGGTAAAAAAACCGGTAATTTGCGTTTGTACAATGATTGTACTACAATCATAAAAGCTATTTTAACCGGCTATTTGTAAATAACTTAAGCAAAATAAACGTGGCTTTGAAAATAACAATTCTAAACATATATGCAAGCAAAAAACAACAGTTTTGATCCATTAGTATGCATTTCCACCTCTACCGCAGTCACTCCTTTTTAAGCAAATTTAAAGGAACATTTTACTGGATGAATTTGATGCTCTTGCCTGTAGCTTATTGACACGAGAGCTGCAGCAGCTGCTCTTGTAATTTAAATGTAGGTTGCGTTGAAGAAAACATATTTTAATATGTAAATGTTTGGTGTGCTGGGGGGAAATAACAGTTCTTAGTCACATTGTAACTGCACATATTTTATTCTTGTATTTCTACGGGTATACATTTCTACCATATTTCTACCACAGTATTGACATTTACATGTCTAATATGTGTAATATGTAATTGTAAAGCGCTTTGAGCACCTGTAAAAGCGCTCTAATTAAAACATGTAATCCATTATTATTATTATTATTTTTATAAATATTGCTATATTTGAATGTTATTATAGTTTTCTTAAAATTGTTTTCAATCAGTGTATCATGTTTATGTATGCAACGAAAATACCAAGACAAATTCCTCGTTTGTATTACTTGGCAATACACCTGTTTCTGATTCTAATTGTTATACAAATCCAGTTTTTAAATGCTCAATCCATCTAATACAAAGTTCAGGGTTGAGCTTTTAAAAACTGATGATTAATTTCACATGGGCAAGTTATTTTCCATATTTAAAACGACACACACTGATTTAAATAACTTTTGCCTTTATAGAGCCTAACTGTAACTTTGCAAATTCGGCAATTAACCCCCTGCATGATCAAAGCTGAAAGTACAATCTGGGCCATGATTTGTAAACACTACACACTGCTGTAAACACATTTTAGACATTAAAGAGATGTCCTTGTATAGATAATGTGGGATCGCAGCTTCAAATTAAAAAAGAAATGTGTGTGGTGTGCCTTTACGTTACATACATTACAATGTGCAATTTAATTAGAGCAATATTTAAGTAAACCAGAACGATATACCAAGTAGATTTCGTTATTTTCACCAGTGCTCTCCTGCATGCATCGCTGACGCCTTAAATGAGATAAATGAATATAAAGTGCAAGAGAAGACTTACTCAGGACATAGAGTAGCAAATGTATGTGTGTGTGTGTGTGTGTGTGTGTGTGTGGTGTGTGTGTGTGTGTGTGTGTGTGTGTGTGTGTGTGTGTGTGTGTGTGTGTGTGTGTGTGTGTGTGTGTGTGTGTGTGTGTGTGTGTGTGTGTGTGTGTGTGTGTGTGTGTGTGTGTGTGTGTGTGTGTGTGTGTGGTGTGTGTGTGTGTGTGTGTGTGTGTGTGTGTGTGTGTGTGTGTGTGTGTGTGTGTGTGTGTGTGTGTGTGTGTTTCCATATAGCGGCATAGAAAAAAATAAGCAATATTAACTACAAGTATTATATTCGAGAGAAAACGATGGAAGGGTCATTATTAATAGAATTATTTGAAGTTGGATTTAATCACTGCATAAGATACTGTCACATCATTTGTAATAGGCTAATACTTGGTTTTTTTGTGCCTATAATAAACACATGCAACCTAAAGACAAATGTGTCTATTCTGGGTCCACTTCTCAGGTTACTTTGCTTATTAATGTTCTCACTGTGTCTCTCCTCCAGGTGTGGTTCAAGAACCGCCGGGCTAAGTGGAGGAAGCGGGAGCGCAACCAGCAGATGGACCTGTGCAAGAACAGCTACCTGCCGCAGTTCAGCGGCCTCATGCAGCCCTACGAAGACATGTACCCGGCCTACACCTACAACAACTGGACCAACAAGGGCCTCACTCCGGCGCCTTTATCCACCAAGAACTTCACCTTCTTCAACTCCATGAGCCCCCTCACCTCGCAGTCCATGTTCTCCGCTCCTAACTCCATCTCCTCCATGACTATGGCGTCCGGGATGAGTCACTCCGCCGTGACGGGAATGCCCACCCCGGGCCTCAACAACATCAGCAACCTGAACGGGATCGGTACATCCGGTATCAACTCGGCCATGTCGTCGTCCGCATGTCCATACGGGCCCCCCGGCTCTCCGTACAGCGTTTACCGGGACACTTGTAACTCCAGCCTGGCCACCCTCAGACTAAAATCCAAACAGCATCCAACTTTTGGATACAGCAGCCTGCAGAGTCCCGGATCCAGCCTGAACGCCTGTCAATACAACAGCTGACGGGCAAACAAGCCTAAATCCTATCTACAAATATAAATAAATATATATGTGTTGAACAGACACGGTGTCAAAGCTTTCAGGCTATACCTGCGGATGGGGGGAGTGGGGGGGAATCAAAGACAACTAAACTGGATTAGTTGCAGACAGATTCAAAAAAAAAAAAAAAAAAGAGAGAAAAAGGATTATGCGGGTTAAATGCGTTTACCGATGGACTTGCACAGCAATTGAAAGGTCCATTTTGGGGGATTAAAAAAATTATGAAGACTTGTTACATTGCTGCATTGTACATATAAAAAAGTGTAAATATATACAGGTCTAACGTATAAAACAGACAATGGGATTTTTTATTTCTTTTTTTGTGCTTGCTTGCTTTTGAGGACAGCTTGGGGGGTCTCGATTTACATAAGGTTTTGCAAGAAAAAGATATATAAAGTTTCGTGCATATCATGAATCCAGACTCAATAAGAGAAAGGTAGCCTATATTGTACATATATTATACCGCTTCTGTGTGCTTTCTATTAACCGTTTGCAGACTCCCACCGGCCCGTTTGACTCCATGACGCCTCCCGTTTAGTGATTTTACTTTGAAATGTTTTTACATTTTGTTTGTTGAATAGAAAACCCCGCATGTTTAAACTTGAGTGCAACGTATTTTGTACGATAATGTAAGTCTTTGCAGAGCTAAGTTCATTAGCCTAAAGTGTATACAAAAGGTGATTCAAAGTCCCCATGTGTTTATGTTAACATGTTTGTTTGTTTGTTTGTTTGAATAAACTCCAGGAAAAGAGAAGTTTATTTCAAGTAGCCTATGTTTCAGGGGAGAAAAATCGCAGTGGGCCAGTTGTTTCTCAAAGAGGAGCGAAATTAATAACTATTTTGATCCACTAAAGGCATTATTTCATAAGATAAAGGATTTGTGGGACTAGCCAGTACTTAGTATATTTTATTTTGCTTGAGTTTAATTTTAAACTTTCTTGCATAAGGCCTATATTTGTTCTGTGAAGAGAAATAATTCCACTACATCTTGCAGACTATCAGACCCCAATCTACGCCAAGGAATAAATGGGATCCTTGTCCATTAAGCCATTGTTTTATATTGGTATTTGGTGAGTATTCAATCAGTAGGCACATTGCTCGGTGAAGAATCTTAAATCGAAGGCGATTTCTTTTAAAATTATACTTTTTTACAATTTCTTTACATTTGTGCATGATCTATATACGCTCTCATCACACTATAATAACTCTAACCATATTTCACACCAATCAGAGGTTGAACTAGGCCACATGTGTGTTGAAGACATTTATATTTAAGCTGCACAAATGCAAAACTCTGAAACAAACCCCTGTCAAAATGCTTGAAATAGGCCTACAGAAGAAATCTGCATGGGCGATTTGGTGACAATCTTGAGCACGTTGGTAGGCCTACAATGCAAACAAAATTAATTGCATCAATACCATATCTCGTTTTTTGACACCTGCAGAAATCCCCATATCTATATTACTCAGCATTACCAGCAGACTGATATTAGCCCATCACAAATGTCAGTAATGATTGTGTGCTTTAACTGATAGTGTTCATGATCTATAAAGAGAGGATATAGGAAACACTTGAATAAACCATCATATGTTAGACAGGCTTCTAATAATACAGTCTTTCTGGCATCTGAAGAATACTGATTTAGACAGTGCTACAAATGTACTTTTACATTTATTACACAAATAAATATTTGAAGGTGTCTTTTTTGGAAACATTAATCATACATAGTGGTTCTAGCTCTATACTTTACATAACACAATACAAAAATACCTATAAACTCGAACAACAGTTTCGTAAATAACCTCTCATGACCTTTCACTGCAACACAACAAGTGAGTGTTTACCTTGAGGGGGATAATCTTCCTCAAGTATTTTTACAATATTTAAAATGTTCAATCTCGACTTGCATCATGTCAGTGAAATCTTGAGTTTATGCCTAATTTCTTTCTTTCAGTGACTATAATATTCCTATAATATTGCAGCACAATGCCTTGACTTTGGTGGCTTTTTGTTCCTCTATAATACTCCAGAAATAAATGTAACCTAATCTTAAAGTTTTGTTTAATACTCATAGTGAATATGCACCTTGTTGGAGAATGTCTCCTATGACTATAATTTAAGAATTCCACATAAAAGAAAGTATTTTATCTCCTATTGATATGGCTTTCACAAGAGATAGTCTTCAAAACGTAAAAGCGAGTTGGTTGAAAAAGTAATCCCATTTAGTGGCTCTAAAAATGTTACCTGCATGGTGTCTTAGCCTTGCATTATTAATAATATATTATTTTGTCCTGTTGTCCATATAAAAAGTGGCTTTATGTTCATAATATGCATATTAGATTCAAGATTCAAAGGTGTTAATGTTAGATGCACAAAAGCTACAGTGTAGAAATGGCAATGAAAATCTTATGACCCGAGCTCCTCCCAACAATGCAACGGTTTTTTGCAACGTTTTATAATAAAATACAAAAGTACAAACAAAAAATAGTGCAAGAAGTCTATATACACGTAAATATAATATGATAAGAACAGAATGTCAAATTAAATATATTAGCCTACTTACTTTTTGTATAAAATAAATGTCTTAAATCTATAATATGGCTACCTGTAAAAAAAAAAAAGTGTTTCATGTAATTCGGGTGCTTTTCGTGTGAACTCAGGCTTTTAATATTGCTATAATATTTTACCACGGTTCATAACAAGTCACAACAGTATACCAGCAGCGTGCGCGGACACAAATTCTTTCTTTGGGCGCGCCCGCGTTTACTCAGAGCGGGCATGCGCACGGGCTGTAATTGCAACTATCGCTATGATTTCGAAATGTTTGACGAGAGGACAAAGCACACTCGAGGCTAGTGATTGGTAGCGAAAACAAAGTGCGTATACTGTCGTAGAGGTGACCAATAATGCTCGTTTCCGGTTAGAAATAAGACCACTGTGAACGCGCCTGAACCTGGAGGACAAAGTTCAATAGGCCGTTTTATAGCAGTTAAATATTTGAACTAGGGTTTCTCTGGTAAGGAAATCCCCACTTCTTGGGAATTAGAGAGACTGTGAAAGAAAATAATAGAATACAATACAATGTTGTAATGAGTTGGGAAGTGTTTTATTCAGGATTCATTCTCTCAAAATGATACACACACAATTATAACTTGTGGTATTATCACGTGTGTTTCTTTGAAGTTCAGCTCTTTCTCACAGAGCTTAAGTTTACAACAGGTTAGATACATAAACAAAGAAGGTAAAAAGAAAAGATGTTCTGCTTTTTAGTTGAAGCTTTTTCATGGTTTCAGTTTCTTAATCAATTAATCAAGTACTCAGCAGATAAATCATCAATGGAAATAATTGTTGGTTGCAGTTCCACACATTCTAGCCCAAAAGCACCATAGGCCTATGTCAACAAGGCCAGATCTGCATTACTTTATGTTGTGGCATTTACTTTTGTCTTGTGCCATTTTATCAAAACTTTTATAATTATGATTTTCATAGGGCTTATGTGGTGCACATTCCTTAATAAAGTAGTTTTAATAAGTCAAATTACAGCAAAGTAACATAATCTGAAGCTTCCATTTTAGGTGCTAGTCAATGGAGGCCCAATAGCAAACATTTGCCCTTATTACAGCCATGGTTACGTTTACACTGTAGTATGCATGAGAGAAATCTTGATTGCATAAGGCCCACCCTCCTTTTCAAAAATTAAAGATGTCTTTATTTGGGTGACAGCCCCCATTACATATTTCATCAATGTCTTCAAAGTCCCAATTTTGCAAACACCACCGAACATAAAATGACAGAAACTTTTATTTGAAGCCATTACACTTCTGCTGCTGACATCTGAATAGTGTCTACAACCATGTTCCTAACCTAATCAACAAAAAAAACACCACTAAACCAAGGCCTTCCCTGAGCTTTGACTACAATGCTGCTCAGCTTCTTTAAGTTTTCTGCTGCCAGCACCCTGCAGCAGCATGTGATCCTGAAATATGCACTACAGCTGCTGCATCCATAAACACACCAGGTCCCTGTTTAGATCCCAACCTGTAGTTTATTCAGAAGTACTATAGTCTTTATATTTTAACAATACTGTCTCTGTAATCAAACAACAGCAGCAGGGGTCTATTAAGACAGGACCGGCCTCTATCTCTTATAATGAGGGTAACTTGTATCTCTCAGTGTAAAGGCAGCTGCTACCACAAAAACAAAGAAATTTCATCTGGTATGACAATGGACCTGAACTGGTGTGAGATACAGTGCAGACTTTCAAATGAACGAGAAAAGCATACACTTACTGTGATAGATTACTTATTTATAGACGAATATATATACCATATCCTAAGTGTGCTTCAAGTCTCTGCAGGTTGATTTTCATACCAGCTTAAATCAATCAAAAGTAATGGCTGCTTGGGGTGAAAAAAGCATTTGGTCCAAATGCTTTAAAAGAAAAAGCTGACATGATGTGAAATATGTTGTTGAACTTCCTATATGGTCCTTTAAATCTGCACAATGTAGTCCTGAATAGCAAAACAATTTTTTTACAATAACGTGAAGGTATTTCAAATATAGAACATGCAGAGAAGAGAAAACAATTTCACAGGAAGGTGAACCAACAGGCTAAATCCTGAGTTGCTGCTGCACCTTCGCTTGCTTTTGGATACATGTCGCCATGGGACTCACCTCACAAACACTTACTCAAGATGTTGTATGTTTTTCATATGTTTCAGACATACTCTGGGTTAAAATGATCAACCTTTCTAGTTTTCACTGAACAGAATGGACACACCATTAAGTCACTGTTTGGTGAGGTGTATATTATTGCAGTACAAGCAAACCTCCAACATGTAATTCATAATAAACTTATGGCAACTGCCAAAGAAGAGCGAAACAAGACTGACCAATCCTGAAATAAATGTTAACAATTTAAAACCCATGAATTACAATCAGCACGACTCTGGATGCATTTTTTCTAGTATAGATGCCAATATATGAAGTTATGTTTTTGTATAATGTGCATATGTTAAAGACAACCTAATTAGCATTATGAATGTTGTGATAGTAAAACAACTTGAGTATATCCTTAGCAATCAGGTGTGTGGGCAAAACACTCACCTTCATAGTTCCCAAATACTACTCATATTCCAGCTTCACTATGACTTGATATCACTCAGTAAGCACATATTGCACCAGTATCAACTTTGCTGATGTTAGCATTTTTGATTTAATAGCACCCTTGACAAAAGAAAACACCACATAGCCCTTTTTTTAAGCATTGGCCTGTTGTCTACTAATAGATAACCAGTGACTATTTAAGCAAATGTTTCCAAGTTGTAGAATATGATTGCTTTATAGCCGAAAAAGGGCAGTGGAGGTTCTTCTCTACTTTTTGGAACTACATGTCATGCGCAGTGTGTATGGACAGATTACTGAATGGGCCTACCAGACCCAGGCCGAGAGCCCCCCTGGACTTTCAACAACAAAATGTTTCTCAAAGAGACAAGTGCAAAGCATGAAGAGACTCATAATGGCCACAAACAAAAAAAACAACTACAAAGCAACTACAGACAAACAAATTGCAACAAAAGGACCAAAACAAAACAACTATAAAGTATTGGCCTATAGCGGTGGTGGGGCATTGCATATCTTTCCATAACTTTGTGTATTAATGTTTGTGTAATCGATAAGGATTCATGAGTCTGTCATTCTCCAGCCAGGGAAGTCAGAGCTAGCAACAATCGATCAACTGGTCTACAACCACAAATGTTTGCCCTCAATGTTTGATAGTAATGCAATATCCTTACAGTACCTTTGTTGCTAATCCTTGTTCTGGTACTTAGACAAATGGATTTGAGCATCCAGATCTTGGATCTGTTTATACTTCCTGGTTCTGCCATATCTGAATAGAGGAGGTGTGGGGCGGGAGGGTATATGTCTGTTTTTGATTAAATGTTTTTTTTCTAAAGCTTGAGGTTACATACGTTTGGCACTGTAATGGCGTTTTGATTTATGAACAAAACCCTATGAATTGTAAATAAATAAGTAGACAATATATGTTTTTTATTTTTTGGTTGAGCTCCCCTTATACAGTCAATCAATCAATGTTTATTTATATAGCCCAATATCACAAATGTTACATTTGTCTCAGTGGTCTTCACAGTGTGTACAGAATATCAGTATGACAATACGACACCCTCTGTCCTTAGACCCTCACATCGTACAAGGAAAAACTTCCAAAGAAAACCCAGTTTAAAGGGAAAAATGGGAGAAACCTCAGGGAGAGCAACAGAGGAGGGATCCCTCTCCCAGGACGGACAGACGTGCAATAGATGCCGTGTGTAAATTGAAAAGATAATACATTTGCAACATAGGTAGTCCAAATGTTTGGAGATGCATGTGTGTATAATGGGAAGATGAATCCACGAGGATATCCATCCAGGACCACAGCCACGACTCAAGATCCAGCGGTCGCGATCCAGGACACAGGACCGCAGGATCATCCATGACTCCGGATCCCAGCGTATATAGACACCAAAAAGAAAGACATTTGGGGAAGCTGGGTTAATCGGAACATGAGAGTACATAGGTATAGACAGAGAGAAGGAAGAAGTAAGATGTCCCCCGACAAACTAAGCCTATATCAGCAAAACTAGGGGCTGAATCTAATCAGCCCTAACTATAAGCTTTATCAAAAAGGAAGGTCTTAAGCGCACTCTTAAAAACGGATAGGGTGTCTGCCGCCCGAACACAAACTGGAAGCTGATTCCACAAATGTGGAGCTTGATAAGAAAAGGCTCTGGCTCCCATTGTACTTTTAGAGATTCTAGGAACAACCAACAACCCTGCATTCTTGGAACGCAATGCCCTAGTAGGACAGTAGGGTATAATGAGTTCTTTAAGGTAAGATGGCGCCTGCCCATTAAGGGCTTTGTAGGCGAGAAGAAGAATTTTAAATTATATCCTGTGTTCTATAGGGAGCCAGTGTAAGGCAGCCAGAACAGGAGTAATGTGGTCCCTTTTCCTAACTCTGGTTAGTACACGAGCCGCAGCATTTTGAATCAGCTGAAGCGACTTGACTGACTTCTTGGTACTCCCTGATAATAAAGAGTTACAATAATCCAGCCTAGAAGTAACAAATGCATGGACAAGTTTCTCTGCATCGTTTTGAGGCAAGATATGCCTGATTTTTGCAATGTTACGTAGATGGAAGTAGGCGGTCCTTGAAATTGATTTTATGTGGGCGTTAAAGGATAAATCCTGATCAAATATAACACCAAGATTCCTTATAGTCTCACTGGAGGCCAAATTAATGCCATCCATAATTAGTATATCTTTAGATAATTTGTTTCGTAGATTCTTCGGGCCAAGTACAATAACTTCAGTTTTGGTCGTGTTTAACATCAAAAAGTTTAAGGTCATCCACGTTTTTAAGTCCTTAAGGCAGTCTTGAATTTTATTTAGATGATTAATTTCATCAGGCTTGATTGATAAATATAGTTGAGTATCATCCGCATAACAATGAAAGTTTACAGAATGATTCCTTATAATATTGCCTAACGGAAGCATATATAATGTGAACAAAATAGGTCCGAGCACTGAGCCCTGTGGCACTCCATGGCTAACTTTGGTTTGCGTGGAAGATTCATCGTTAACACGTACAAACTGAGAGCGTTCAGATAGATAGGACCTAAACCAGCCTAAAGCAGTTCCCTGTATGCCAACTAAGTGCTCTAGTCTTTGCAATAGGATATCATGGTCGATAGTATCAAATGCAGCACTGAGATCGAGCAAAACAAGAATAGAGACAAGTCCCTTGTCTGAGGCTATTAGAATATCATTTGTGACTTTAACCAGAGCTGTCTCTGTGCTATGATGTGTTCTAAAGCCAGACTGAAAATCTTCAAATAAATCATTGTTTTTTAAGTAATCACACAACTGTTTTGCGACCGCTTTCTCAAGAATTTTTGAGAGGAACGGAAGATTAGAAATAGGTCTTTAGTTGGCTAAAACCTCTGGATCGAGGTTGTGCTTTTTAAGAAGCGGTTTTATCACTGCTACTTTGAATGATTGTGGAACATAGCCTGATAATAAAGACATATTCATAATATTTAATAAAGAAGTGCTAATTAATGGAAAAACTTCCTTCAACAGCTTAGTTGGAATTGGGTCTAACATGCACGTTGATGGTTTGGAAGAGAGAATCATTGAATGTAATTGTTCAAGGTTTATGGCTGAAAAGCATTCTAGTTTACTATCTAGTGTAATATTAGAACTTATGTTTCCGGGAGCTGTTGATAACACTATACTGGTCAAAGGAAAGAGGTCATTAATTTTGTTTCTAAGAGTAGCAATTTTATCGTTAAAAAAGCACATAAAATCATTACTACTGAGTGCTATGGGAATAGAAGGCTCAATCGAGCTGTGGCTCTCTGTCAGCCTGGCTACAGTGCTGAAAAGAAATGTTGCATTATTCTTATTCTCATCTATTAATGAAGACTAGTAGGCTGCTCTCGCTTTACGCAGTGCTTTCTTATATTCATTGAGAGTAATATGCCAAATTAAACGAGATTCTTCAAGTTTAGTGGAACGCCATATCCTTTCAAGTTGTCTAGACTTTTGCTTTATTTTGCGGGTTTCGGCATTATGCCATGGAGCTAATCTATGTTGTTTTATTTTCTTCTTTTTCAAAGGAGCAACAGAGTCTAATTTTATTCGCAGCGCATCTATAGCACTATCAACAACATGATCAATTTGGGGTGGTGTACATTTTGTATAAGTTTCCTCCCCTACATGCAGACATGCTATCGAGTTAAGTATTGGTGGAATCTCTTCCTTAAATGTGGCTATAGCACTAACAGATAGGTTTCTGCTGCAAGAGCTTTTGACTAATGCTTTGTAGTCTAGTAACAGTACTTCAAAAGTTACTAAGAAATGGTCGGATAAAGCAGGATTATGCGGTTCGACTAATAGTTGCTCAATTTCAATACCATAAGTCAGAACAAGGTCGAGAGTGTGATTATAGCAGTGGGTTGGTTTATTTACACTCTGACAGAAACCAACAGAATCTAATATAGAGTTAAATGCAACAGTAAGGCTATTTTTATCATCGTCAACATGAATATTAAAGTCACCTACGATAATTACTTTGTCTGTTTTAAGAACCAAAGTTGATAAAAACTCAGAGAATTCTGATAAGAATTCTGAATAAGGACCTGGTGCACGATACACTGTAACAAATAAGATTGGCTGCAAAGTTTTCCAGGTCGGATGCGTAAGACTAAAAACGAGGCTTTCAAAGGAGGTATAATTTAATTTTGGTTTAGTATTGATAAGTAAACTTGAGTCAAAGATTGCTGCAACTCCACCTCCTCGGCCCGTGCCTCGAGCAATATGAGTGTTGATATGGCTGGGTGGAGTGGCCTCATTTATGCTGACATATTCTTCATGTCTCAACCAAGTTTCAGTGAGACAGCATATATCAATATTATAATCTGATATTAAATCATTTACCAATATTGCTTTAGATGCTAGAGATCTTATGTTTAACAGACCACATTTAATCTTCCTGTTTTGTTGCACTGTAGTAGTTGTTACATTTACTTTTATTAGGTTATTATGTATGACACCTCTATTAGGTTTTACCTTAAATTGTCCTTGGGCAGACACACACACCGCTAATATTGGGTATTTTATTGGGTTCGGGATTCCTATGGGTGACTGCCTAGGAGAGAGCGCAGAGAAGCGTGTAAGACTGCGACTCTGCCTCCTGGTCTCAACTCCAGTTTGTCATGGATTAAGTCCACAAAGCCCTGAAATGTTTGCCGAAATGAGATCTGCACCTTCCAAAGTAGGATGAATGCCGTCTCTCTTAATCAGACCAGGTTTTCCCCAGAAGGCTGTCCAATTATTTACGAAGCCCACATTGTTTGCTGGGCACCACCAAGACAACCAGCGCTGAAATGATGACATGCGGCTATACATGTCATCATTGATCAGATTGGGGAGGGGACCAGACAGTAGCTATATACTATACAGTGGACTTGTACAGTCCACTCTAATTTACTTGGAGGGTATAAAAGGGATGGTAGCATTAGATGTTGAAGGATTGGCCATACTTCAGTCTAGTGGGTGGTGGTATTTCAAGGTTAGGAACCTATTTTGGATAACAAACATAAGACGGGACAAAATATATTTACCTCACAACATTATTGACTATGCAGATTTTTCTTGAAGGATTACACAATTGCAGAAATCATGGAGATTGGAAAGTAGAGTAAAAATTATTGAATTGTGGAGGCCTGTCCCTGCTTAGTTTCAAGATATTAGTTTAATAAAGACATTGATAGTAAGTCTGACATATTTGATTCTTCTGTGACAAAATCTTCCTGGATTGGAGCATCAGCTATGTATCTGAAATACAGTATGTCTTTATTTCCTTCCTCCTTTAATATTTATATTGCATTTCGTACATTAACAATTTAACAAAAATCTAATTAGCTGTAATGTATATATCCAACACATCCTCACTCCCAGGTCGGCCTATGTTGACGTTATGTCAAGGTCCCCTGTGTCGGCTTTGTCCAACGCAAGAGGGGTGCGGCCGTGTCGGCTTTTTCCAAAGCAAGAGGGTACATTTTCAACTTTCCGAGATGTCCATAGGCTTCTATATAGCTCCCTAAACGTATGTTGTAGACGACTTGAGATCGCGAGCGAATGCTACCTGCAGATCCATTATCACAGCGTTTATCAACCTTTTTCTTACTCAATATCAAGCCAATCAATCAATTTATTGTTTTTACTTCTTTATTTTAATTGAATAATGTAGGACTTTTGTTGCCGTCAGTTATGGGGAGAGTAGGGGCTCAGAATACTGAAATCTATATCTGTATTAATGGACGTGCCAGGCAACGCAATCATTTACAAACTCTTCAACTACAACCCTAATTATATTTAAAAACATTTTAGAAGGCCTCACGAAATACTTGAATGTAAATAAAAATGTAAGTGTGAAGGGATGTGTGTAATGTGGCGATTGACATTATTCACCCACGGATCTATAGAGTGGCGAAGTCACGCCCATCTACTTCCGGTCCATGGGACCTTATTTCGGAAAAATAATGTATTGAAGTCAATGGAGAGAGAAAACGTATCTTTCGATCCTGTTTGAATTGTGCCATGAATTACACATATGATGTTTGTCAATCTTAAACAATAATTTCCATGTAAAAAAAGTCACAGTTTGTCGTAAAACTGTTGAAATATAAGACTATGAAAAATACGCAACTAGAAAGACTACAAATCTCAGAGTCGTGTAAGTGATGTCACAATTGTTTTCCTCCACTAAGAGATAGCTAAGATCAGCACCATATAGATATAATCTATCTATATGGCGCTGGCTAAGATAAGATAACTTTAACAAGATGCCTGTGTGCTTAGTACCAGGTTGTTATCATACCAGCAATGGGTCTTGCTCGTTCTTTCGGTTCCCGTCTGATGAAAGGACCAGGAGTGGCTGGATCAAGTTAGCTACCTAGCTAGTAGCTAGCACGTTAGTTAGCATTACAGCCTTGTCATTTTTATTAGCCTTAATATGAAGTAACATTAAGTAACCCAAATGTTAAACAGTAAGAGTAGTAGTCATATTTCATGAACCCTTTAGAGTACTGTCACCGGTGTGATCATTCTATAATACACAATTTAAGCCCGGGGGAGAAATGCTAACGCTAGCATCGCCGATCTTTTCTACTTCATGCTATCTGCACAAATGGTTGACATTAAACATTAAAAAGACCAGGCAGTTCAGAGAGAATCAATGGAAGGCAGGCAGGCAGCTTTGCATGACATTCTTCTGGACGTGTTTCATTGTGGTGATAGTGAGGGTAGTCAATCGTTTTGTTGACAAGGCAGTAGTGGCGGCCATCTTGGTGACGTGTGTTGTTCTGCGAGACCAGAGATGTAGTTCATTGAGCGTTTCACACAAACAAATGTGTTACTTCACAGTTTTACGACACCTTTTTTTTTTTTTTTACTTGCAAAATTATCTTTTAAATTGACAAACATCATATGTGTAATTCGTGGCACAATTCAAACGGGATCGAAAGATAATCTTTCTCTGTCCATTGACTTCAATACATAATTTTTTCGAAATAAGGTCCCATGGAGGTCCACCGGAAGAGGAGGGACTTCGCCACTCTATGGGTTGGGGCAGAGCCATTTAATAGAAGAGTTACGACATCTCCGTTCACTCCAATAGAGAACCGCAGTGACGCGTCCTAAAACCCGGATGTAAACTTCTTCCGGTTCCTTCGTCAAAAACGCAATGCAATTTCTCCATAGGATTTTGGAAAATAGCTCGAAATAAGGTCTGTGGTTGACACACATTTAAGAGAAGGATCACGTTTTGTTCAGCCGGATAATCTCCACATGTCTCTCCTACTTTTATAATTTTTGAATCATAAATCTAGTCGCCAAAAGCGAAATGCTAACGTTATGCTATAAACGAACTACAAGCCAGTACAGCAGCGTCGCACGACTTCAACGTCACGCCAACTTAAGATCGTTTCAACTGACTTGCACTGAAACTGCACTTTGAACACTTTAAATATATTAACATTTTAAACTGTATACCCCGTTTATCTAGGCCCTTTTTGTTTTATGTATAGGCTACATGTCACACTGTGGGAAACGATATTTCTGGATGTATAACACATGTAGAATTTGTTTACAATAAAGCTGACTTTGACTTCCGCGTGCTTGCATATTTTAACAAAGCTTTTCATTTTAGCCACACTGAATTTAACTAGATGTCATGGCTGTGTCAATTACCAGTCTGATATCGTTTTACAAAGATGACAAGAAGAATGGAGATAGAGGAGAGAACCACTACAAGTCAGGACACGGGCAGCCTAGATGAAGGTGTGCTTACCGGTGTTGTCAGGGCTAGCATGAGGGACAAGGTTTATAGAGTGTCGGTGAGTAGTTATAGCAAGAGTACCGTTAACCTAGAGTTAATTTATTCACATTAATTCCCATCAACAAATCCATTTTATGTGTCACATGAAATCTTTATTAGGCAAGGCAAGTTTATTTATATAGCACTTTTCAACACATGGCAATTCAAAGTGCTTTACAAAAAATGAAAGACATTAAGAAATGGCATTTAAAATCAGTCATTAAAAAGCAAAGCTAATAAAATAAACATTAAAAGAAAAAATACATGGATAAAAGTTACAGTGCAGTTTAAGATGTGAATAGTTCAATTAAAAGCAGCGGCAAAAAGAAAAGTCTTCTTGCTGGATTTAAAAGTAGTCAGCGTTGCAGCGGACCTGCAGGTTTCTGGGAGTTTGTTCCAGATGTTTGGAGCATAATAACTGAATGCTGCTTTACCATGTTTAGTTCTGACTCTGGGGACAGAAAGCTGACCAGTCCCTGAAGACCTGAGAGATCGGGATGGTTAATCATTTAGCAGGAGGTCAGAAATGTATTTTGGGCCTAAACCATTCAGTGCTTTATAAACCAGCAGCAGTATTTTGAAATCTATTCTTTGACACACAGGAAGCCAGTGTAAAGACTTCAGAACAGGAGTGATGTGATCCACTTTCTTAGTGTTAGTGAGGACTGCAGCTTCCTAATAGATGTTTTAGTGAGACCTGTGAAGACACCATTGCAGTAGTCCAGTCTACTGAAGATAACGGGACAAGTTTTTCCAAATCCTGCTGTGACATTAGTCTTTTAATCCTAGATATGTTCTTTAGGTGATAGGCTGATTTAGTAACTGTTTTAATGTGACTGTTGAAACTCAGGTCAGAGTCCATGACTACACCTAGATTTCTGGCTTTATCTGTTGGTTTGAACATTGCAGACTGAGGCTCAGCGCTAACTTTTATACGTTCCACCTTGGCTCCAAAAACCATTACCTCAGTTTTATCTTTGTTTAATTGGAGAAAGTTCTGACACATCCAGTCATTGATTTGTTCAATGCACTTACTCAGTGTTTGAAATGGAGCATAGTCTCCTGGTGAAATGGTTAGGTAAATGTGTGTGTCATCTGCATAGCTATGCTAACTTATTTTGTTGTTCTTCATTATCTGAGCCAATGGTAGCATGTAGACGTTAAAGAGAAGAGGCCCCAAGATTACACATTTTACACACCAGAAAACACAGAAATATCCATGAAATAAACATACAGTAGGCTATAATTGGGAAGGCATTATAAATGTAAATATATTTTAAATAATAAAACAATCCCACCACCACAGGTATCTACAGGAGAAGAGGGAATTCTCTCCACAAAATGTGAATGCCCATGTGGAGAATGGAAATGCAGTCATGCGGCTGCATTAGCCATCTTTGCCATCCACACTTTCAGCTGCACTGACACCCCCTGTCAGTGGAAGAAGCCAAAGGCAGCTAAACGTACGCATTCAGTGGAGGAGCTATTTCCTCCAACCAATAACTCATTCAACCCGCTGACAAGAGAGCCCACCTCCGAAGATCGTGACTGGCTGAGGGACAGACTCGGGGGCAGGTTCTCAGGAATGTCTTGGCTTCTCTCCCCCGAGCCAGAAGAGGAACACTACAGCTTGGAAACACTTACTGTTCCTAAAATTCTCAAATCTGTTGGGCATCAGGGACCTGAGGCAATTGTGGCAATCATGGCATTGTCTGAGGAGCAACAGAGGGCAATTCAGGTGGCTACACTGGTCAGCGAACCAACCCAAACTGGCATTTGTTCAGGAAAGGAAGGTTGACTGCCAGCAACGTTGGAGCTGTCCTGAGGTCAAAGCGTGTGACTGCTTCCCTTATTGCCAGGGTGCTAGGGCAACAACAGGCCCTTGGTGGTGTTTTGTCTGTACAGTGGGGGACTATGAATGAATGTGAGGGCGTCAGGGCATTCACCACTGCAACCCAGATGCAGGTCCATGAGTCAGGTTTGTGGCTCTCCCAATCAGGAGTGTTGGGGGCATCTCCAGATGGTCTGGAAGGGTCTCCCGCTGTGCTGGAGGTAAAGTGTCCCTACGGAGCCAGGGAAATGACAATTAGTGAAGCATTGCAAGTCAAGGGCTTCTGTGTCAGTAAGGAAGAGAAACATTCAGCCTGCGTGAGGAGCATCCTTACTGGCACCAAGTGCAAGGTCAGCTTCACCTCACTGCAAGAAAGAAGAAGAAATTGTGAATCGTTTTTAATTTACATTTACTCGCCTTTGCAATGTTGTGGTTGTTAGAGTGTTACCCCCTAAACGCACCAGGAGCGTCTGCGCCGCGTTACGTTGCGGCTGCGCCACGCTGCGACCTCCTCCTGCGACCTAACACACCAGGCGCGTTTCAAAACGTTGCGGAAGCGGAGCGTCGTGTGTGCAGCCTCGCAGTTCTTAATTAACTTTAAAACATTAATATGTAGTTGTTACCTTCCACTCCACAAACTGCAGCGACTAAAAACCAGGCCTTGTCCTTTCTGATGTTGTCCTTGTAAAAAGCATTGGTTACATCGTATACAATGGTGTGTTTCTCCACTTCCATTATGAACTCCTCGTCGTCCATTGTGCGTATCGTAGTGGAGGTGTTGTGATGAAGGAGGGGGGTCTGCTAAATTAGTATATACGCGGGATGGGCCTGGCCCGGATGCTCACCTTTCCACTTCCTGCGAGGGGGGGGCTGTCTGTCCGACCTTACGGCTGCGCCGCGGCAAAAATAGGATTCATCCTAATTTTAGAGAAGCGCTGCGCCGAGCCGCTTCTGGGACGCGTCTGAGACGCGTCTGAGACGTAACGCGGCGCGTGTGGTGGAATAGCACCCATTGACTAGAGTGGCCGCGATCCTTACGACCGCCGCGGCGCAGCCGTAACGCGGCGCAGCCGTAACGCGGCGCAGCGCAGACGCTCCTGGTGCGTTTAGGGGGTTAGGCTTCCTGTCAGCTCGTCTGTTGGGAAGATATAAAATATTAGTTTCATGGAAGTCACATCGTCACAAATAAGAGCATTAAGACATACAGTACATAGGCTAAAACATAACATCTAAAGATATAACCTTGCACTTTGTCTCGTGAACATTTTCACTATTTTGACATTTTTATAGATCAAAATTGAACTAAAGAAATAAAGGTAGATTAATCCATATTGAAAATAGGTGTCAGCTGCTACACTAATTATAATAGTTATATTTCTTAATTAATTAAGATATTACTGTATTGATCCCAATTGGGGAAATGTTTGTGTTGCAGCAGCATAACAAGAAAAACAAAATATAAGTTATTATATATACAAAAGTATGTTAGGGATGGAATATTAAATTGAATATAAATGTAAAATGTACATGTGATGTTACGTCCAAGAGAAGCTATGGAGCAGAGAGTTCTCTGCCAGCCAGAGGTGATTTGTTATTAGTTCAATATGTCAAACTGATTTCCCTGACTACAATCTTTAGTTACATGGTGAAACGTTATGCTGCTTGTACTAATTAGACTTATCATATAAGCCACACAGGTTTTAATAGGATGTATTCATTATCTTTACTTATTTTGCGGTCTTTTCAGCAGTGCCATCTCTAAAACGGCGATACACTACCCATCATTTACATTTCACCGTGACATGGACAACAATGTAACGTCAGCTTACCTCATGGCACGAATCCAGACTCTCCTTTGGAAAACATTGGCCGGGAAACGATAGAACGAGCACGTTTCATGCGAAGACCTGTGGCTGCAACCCGGAGCAAAGCAACAAACCATTGCGTAGCTAACTAGTAGCGCTAGCTTTAGCTAACGTTAGCCAATGAAACGAACTGCCGAGTAAAATTGGAAAACACTGGCAATTAATTGTTCTATAATTTATAAAACTACGGTGTTAAAAATGACCATTTCAAAAATAGAGATTCTAATGGTAAGATATAGATATACAGATACTAAAGAGACTACAGATAGGCTACTAAAGATAGGCAGGTACTTGCTTTCAAGCAGAACACAGGGGAAAACAAATTTAGCGGGAGTGTTTACGTGTGTAGGCGTAATGACGTACAACGGACTCGACCATTTCTGTAGTCCTATTCAGCCACTCGGTAACAACCATCGTTTTTCAGACACGTAAACTCTTCACAAATCACCAGTGGGGTCACTGCTGATGTATCTACTGTCGTAGAACAAAACGTGATTTATCTCTTAAATTTGTGTCAACCACAGACCTTATTTCGAGCTATTTTCCAAAACCCTATGGAGAAAATACATTGCTTTTTTGACGAAGGAACCGGAAGTGCTAAAAATGCTAACTTACTTCCGGGTTTTAGGACGCGTCACTGCGGTTCTCTCTTTACAGCAATGGCGGATCGTGGAGCCTCTCAATCGTTCCCCGGAAGTTAGCGCCAAGGCTGGCAGAGCTGTGGAGTTGCAGCATAATACACCGTTCGTGACGGACTTTTAAAGGTAAGAAGAAGTTTAAAGATGTATATTGCGGATATTATCAGTACATCTGATTCAAATGAACATGTGTATTAAAGGATGTCAGTGGATTATCCCTAAATTAGTAGATTTAG